>NC_092631.1:84281023-84556023 GCF_039555335.1 Amphiura filiformis
ATCCAGAGGCGTGCCATTCATATCATAGATCTCCCTGGGGACGAACCCTCCTTCCGCCAAATTCAGCCTTTGGCCCACTGTAGAGCAGATAGTGACATTACTATTTACTATACAGGGTGTATCAAGTATATAGTTTGAAAAATGCCACTAGATTAGAAAATATGAGGTCTTAGGTCCAAATGTTAAAGTTGACAGCTGAATCAACATCCCCATAACTGTAAAATCACTGGCGTGTGATCATTAATAAGTGGCTATTTTTGGCGAGCCGAGTAAAAATGTAGTTGCTCGAATTCTATTTAAGTCAAAGCAACGTGAAAATCAAATGTTTAACCATTTTCTTTACAGTAATTGACAGTCTTACTGCGTGTTTACACTGAGCACTCTGTATTTTTACTCGGTATTACCCGGTAACCCACGATCCGATTCAGGCAACAACCACCACGTTTCTACAGGCGCTTAAAATAAGGGTTGCGGTGTGTACCGGAAGTACTGAAAGTATTTTCCTGACCCCAAGCTGCTTTTAAGGTCACGATGTGATACATGAAATCAACATAAAAGATGTTCAACACCCAGCAACCGTTAACCGTTGTGTTTCCACTGGCAGAAATAACGGGTGTCACACCACATCGTCTACCTCATGAGGTGGATCACGGTTGCCGGGTGTCCACACCGCATCACTCTGAACCGATCTGTTTCCACTGGGCACATTAACCGGTAACACTCTAAACTAAACCACATTACCCGCCAACCGTTCCCCAGTAGAAACACGCAGTTAGTCTTCCACGTGGCCACCTGTGCATGGCCACCATTCCTCTCTGCAGATATCAGCTCACCTCAACATGCCATTCCTACCACGTATTTTGAGAAACATCCTGCCTGTGGATATCAACTTGTGCAATTGTGTGTCTCTGGAGTTCACCAAGGAGGACTTGTGAAAACCTTTGATTTCAGATAGCCCCACGAGAAGTCATCCAAAAGTCTAAGATCAGGAGATCTTAGGAGCCATTACACTTGGTGCTTCAAAGCAATCATCATACGATTGGCAAACAATTCTGCAAGGCTTTCTGTCAGTTACTAGTATTTTAATTGAGTCCTTATTGGTGGTCACATGCGAGTGATTTTGCAGTTGTGGGAGGACAAGATGTTGATTCAGCCATCAACCAAATTATTTTGACCAAATACCTCATACTTTTTAAACTAGTGTCATTTTTCAAACTGTATACTTTATTTTGATACACCATGTATAGTAATGCTCCGGAGCTATTGTGCCAACTACGTCCAGACCAGCTCTAGACTGACCCTCTTCGCCGCTTCGTTATATCTCACGACCTTGCAGTTCAAATTCCAAGACATAATCTTGTTTACGAACGAAAAAAAAAGTGAAAGTAGGTTTAGATACATCAATAATTTTCTTTCTGTTTTTATTTAATTAAAACAACAACACGTACATGTCATATGTCTGCAGAATAAACTGCATTTTTATGTCCTGTTCTTGTATAATATTATTACGTCAGTGATTATGTGGGGAATTATAACATGATTACGTTGGAGCGTCTTCCAATTTATAATTGCTTATACAGATCCCATTACGCCTGGGAGACAGATTTGACAACATTAACCGTCATAACCAGCACCAGACCTTTTAAGTACTTTATGTTTTACAGTTAAATAGATATCAGCTCAGTCTCATAATTCCCAATTTGGCCACCCTGTACTGAGATTTGGGGAAGCTTTCATGCCACCTTTGGATTAAAAAATTTCTTGGGACTATGGGGAAGAAAATGTCAAGCCATCATAGACTTGCCCAAAATTTCGCCTCCTGATAAAAATCGCCAGACACGAAAGGCGTTATTGTAAATCCTGTATTTGTAAATGTCAATTACTTACAACAACCTTTAAACGATATTGTATAAATAAGTCTTAAGTCATACACACTTGGTTGATATCCTTTAGCTTTAACTTTAATCTAATATCATCGTAAGCAACGATGGGAAGATCAACGAGATATGCTGGAATAAGGATGTTTGTCAGGTATATAAGGCCATACATTAGACAGATAAGCATCTCATCACAGGCTATTTAAAAGATGTGCATTGCGCTCACCTAAAGTTCATTTAATGTATAAATAAAATGGAACATTTGCATTTGATGCTTTGGAAAGAAGTAGTACAACTACCACTGCCAATGCCAGCAATCAGTACACTGTAAAAAAAGGTTGAGGAATTGTTGGGTCAAATATGAACAAAAGGGGTAATAAATATTTATATAATATTGAATGGCTTTAAATGTGATACAAGAATATTTTTCTATCGAGTGCAATAATTATATTCTTGTATCACACGAAAATAAGCCATTCAATATTATTATTATTATTTATATCTGGCTTTCTCTCTGAGATAAAATGAACATTTAAGCTTACCTAGCCACCGGGCCTAACCTATGCGTATTGTAATTAATGTAAGCTTACCTTTTGACCTTCTTGTTTTTTGCTCTTTCCTTCCCCAAAGACAAATTCGGAAAATATACAGGTTTATTTGTAGATGTGGAATATATTTCCTAGGTTATGGCATACAATATTAAAAACAATATTGTATTGCATCCGGGTATTTTGCAAAAAACTATACAATATCTAGTTTTGTTGTATCGCTCAAAAGCCTGATATAAATAATAATATCAAATATTTTACCCAACGGTTGATTAATTTATTGTTGAACCAAATTTGGTGGCGAACTTACCCATCATTTTATTGCAATGATGAATTTAAATACAAGTGCATTAAAAACATGTTTGGTCAGAAATTTACAAATTAACGTTTACTAACTTGCAAAAGCAATCTTTGATAAACACAAAGTCAAATTTTAATAAATGAAAATACGTCATTCATAATCATAGTATGCCTATCTCCAAATGTATTTACTCAAACTACTGTATGATTTAATTTAATTATCTAACTTCATGTTGCATATGATGAAATGCATTGAATAAGAAACCAATTACATTACTATTTTTAATATCATTGCCTTGGAAAGTATATTTTTTCATTTACTTCTGTACGACATTCAATTTTAAAAATCCAAACAACTGCTTTGTAATGAAAACAGTAAGTATACAAGAGTACGGATTCATGTATCAAAGAGACGAAGATATGCCAGTCAAATCAGTCTCTTTTTTATATCGAGCATATCTAGGCATTCACAGCTGAAATCTAGGAGATAACGCTGACGAATCTTCGGCCAGGCACAAGTGACATGGTGAACGAAGGTGGTCGCCATAGATAGCTGGACGGGGCAATTTTGACAGTCAAGTGTAGCCAACAATCGGGCTTGTTACTCTGATCGGAACCGACTGTAACGAGGTCTTTTATCATGGGTCATCTGCTGGAGAGCGGATAAGATTTTTTTTTGGTCCTGTAGGGAATTGATCCGGGACCTCTTGGACCAAAGGCAAAGACCTTAACCAGTGTGCCACGCTGCTCCCCGTGTTCAAAACAATCTCAAAAGTGTTTTATTATTATTATTATTGCGCACAGTGATGGCATTTTGGCGATGCAAATGCATCACCAGTCACTCTGTTTAGGATAAATAAATTTGGTAAGTTATCGCTTTCATTCAGATATCTTGAATGAAATGGACTGACTTCCAAGCATTTGTTTGTCCATTTTGTCAACCACGCGAGAAGCACATATCATTTAAAGACGCTGTGAATTTAACAAATGCCTTGTAGTCCGTTAACCCAGCCTAGAGCATGTACATATAGAGAGGCGAGTTCTAGTACTATCACTTGTCTAAATGCTTTACACGTATATCATTGCATGACAGCTAGAAATTGAACTTTGAATGGATATCGTCAAAAGTGTTGATTATATAATAGTCTTTTTATTCAATCTTCTAAGAATATTTAGTACACCATTATAAAATTAAAAGGCATGATGTATCATAAAATATTTCAAAAAGTTTATTTCATATTTACACACGGCCAGCAGAGTTTTTATTTTTTTTCATTAATTTGTTTTTAATCTAAAATAAATGTATGTTATTGTTTGACCACCGAAAAAAATTTAGCGTAAGAACTTTTCTCATGAAATGATTCAACCAGTTTAAATAAACCTACTGTTACGTCAAGAACAGTATGTGGTGAGATCAAGCAAAATCAGTTGGAAGTCGGAAATATTGATTATGAGATATAGCCTATATTGTTTTGGAAACTCTTTAACTGCTTACATCTTTGGAACTGGCTGTCCAAATTCAATGAGGTTTTCTGCACAATTTAGCTTTGCAAATGCTGTTTACAATCAATTGTTTACATCAATTGGATAATCAATTATTGGTGAAAGTAAAAGACAGCTCAACCATGTGAAGACTTTACTCCTTAAAGAAAGTATATTGCCTGCCATGCCAATTGACATTTTCACAAGTCATGTGGACCAAACATGCCCGGCAATTTTTAGCCCAAGAGGAATTTAGCAGTGTCAAACCCTTGGTATTTTTGTCTATACTGTCACAGGGGAAATCAGTGCTAAGCTTTACTAATTCAAATGTATACCAACCTTATTCATCAAAATGCTTTGAGCATGTTTTAAACATATTAATTGAGTAGGGTAAAGTACACTGATCAATATGCCTTTTGTTTGGAGCAAATCGGACATACGGTTTCCATAATACATCAATTTACATGTTCTTTGTATCCTATTGTTTTTGTCAATAATCAATATAGTTAATGAGCTAAAATGACTGAAAGGCTCATTAATATGTAATTTTTGCCAATATGTTGCTAAAAATCAATGCATAAATGTTCAGGGTACTTTTATTTTGCATACTTTTGCCCTGAAACTTGGTCAAAGTGTTTCTAAAGGGGTAATAAATATTCCACTGAAAATATTATCAAATAATTTACCCAACAGTTGATTAATTTATTGTTGAACCAAATTTGGTGGCGAACTTACCCATCATTTTATTGCAATGATGAATTTAAATACAAGTGCATTAAAAACATGTTTGGTCAGAAATTTACAAATTAACGTTTACTAACTTGCAAAAGCAATCTTTGATAAACACAAAGTCAAATTTTAATAAATGAAAATACGTCATTCATAATCATAGTATGCCTATCTCCAAATGTATTTACTCAAACTACTGTATGATTTAATTTAATTATCTAACTTCATGTTGCATATGATGAAATGCATTGAATAAGAAACCAATTACATTACTATTTTTAATATCATTGCCTTGGAAAGTATATTTTTTTCATTTACTTCTGTACGACATTCAATTTTTAAAATCCAAACAACTGCTTTGTAATGAAAACAGTAAGTATACAAGAGTACGGATTCATGTATCAAAGAGACGAAGATATGCCAGTCAAATCAGTCTCTTTTTATATCGAGCATATCTAGGCATTCACAGCTGAAATCTAGGAGATAACGCTGACGAATCTTCGGCCAGGCACAAGTGACATGGTGAACGAAGGTGGTCGCCATAGATAGCTGGACGGGGCAATTTTGACAGTCAAGTGTAGCCAACAATCGGGCTTGTTACTCTGATCGGAACCGACTGTAACGAGGTCTTTTATCATGGGTCATCTGCTGGAGAGCGGATAAGATTTTTTTTTTTGGTCCTGTAGGGAATTGATCCCGGGACCTCTTGGACCAAAGGCAAAGACCTTAACCAGTGTGCCACGCTGCTCCCCTTGTTCAAAACAATCTCAAAAGTGTTTTATTATTATTATTATTGCGCACAGTGATGGCATTTTGGCGATGCAAATGCATCACCAGTCACTCTGTTTAGGATAAATAAATTTGGTAAGTTATCGCTTTCATTCAGATATCTTGAATGAAATGGACTGACTTCCAAGCATTTGTTTGTCCATTTTGTCAACCACGCGAGAAGCACATATCATTTAAAGACGCTGTGAATTTAACAAATGCCTTGTAGTCCGTTAACCCAGCCTAGAGCATGTACATATAGAGAGGCGAGTTCTAGTACTATCACTTGTCTAAATGCTTTACACGTATATCATTGCATGACAGCTAGAAATTGAACTTTGAATGGATATCGTCAAAAGTGTTGATTATATAATAGTCTTTTATTCAATCTTCTAAGAATATTTAGTACACCATTATAAAATTAAAAGGCATGATGTATCATAAAATATTTCAAAAAGTTTATTTCATATTTACACACGGCCAGCAGAGTTTTTATTTTTTTCATTAATTTGTTTTAATCTAAAATAAATGTATGTTATTGTTTGACCACCGAAAAAAATTTAGCGTAAGAACTTTTCTCATGAAATGATTCAACCAGTTTAAATAAACCTACTGTTACGTCAAGAACAGTATGTGGTGAGATCAAGCAAAATCAGTTGGAAGTCGGAAATATTGATTATGAGATATAGCCTATATTGTTTTGGAAACTCTTTAACTGCTTACATCTTTGGAACTGGCTGTCCAAATTCAATGGGGTTTTCTGCACAATTTAGCTTTGCAAATGCTGTTTACAATCAATTGTTTACATCAATTGGATAATCAATTATTGGTGAAAGTAAAAGACAGCTCAACCATGTGAAGACTTTACTCCTTAAAGAAAGTATATTGCCTGCCATGCCAATTGACATTTTCACAAGTCATGTGGACCAAACATGCCCGGCAATTTTTAGCCCAAGAGGAATTTAGCAGTGTCAAACCCTTGGTATTTTTGTCTATACTGTCACAGGGGAAATCAGTGCTAAGCTTTACTAATTCAAATGTATACCAACCTTATTCATCAAAATGCTTTGAGCATGTTTTAAACATATTAATTGAGTAGGGTAAAAGTACACTGATCAATATGCCTTTTGTTTGGAGCAAATCGGACATACGGTTTCCATAATACATCAATTTACATGTTCTTTGTATCCTATTGTTTTTGTCAATAATCAATATAGTTAATGAGCTAAAATGACTGAAAGGCTCATTAATATGTAATTTTTTCTATTTTTTTGCTAAAAATCAATGCATAAATGTTCAGGGTACTTTTATTTTGCATACTTTTGCCCTGAAACTTGGTCAAAGTGTTTCTAATATGTTCTTATGTATTATATAGTGAAGTCTCCCTCTAATTTGCATATTTGCATAATTAATGAGCCAATTTGCATAAATGCTAATTAATTATGCAAATATGCAAATTAGGGGGCGGCTTCATTATATAATACATTAGAACACATTAGGAACACTTTGACCATGTTTCAAGGCAAAAGTATGCAAAATAAAAGTACCCTGAACATTTATGCATGGATTTTAGCAAAATATTGGCAAAATTATATGTTAATGAGCTTCCAGTCATTTTAGCTCATTAACTATATTGATTATTGATAAAAACAATAAGATATAAAGAAAATATAAATTGATATATTTGGAAAACCGTATGTCCGATCTGCTTCAAACAAAAGGCATATTGATAGGTGTGCTTTGCTCTACTTATTAATCTGTTTAAAACATGTTTAGAGCACTTTTATAATGCCTCCAATACCACCTTAATAATTATGTTTTTACATTTGCTTAGAAAGGGAGACATTGTCGTCTTACGACTTACTAGATACGGATTTTTATCGATATTCTATTGATTAAATAGTCAATCACCTGGGAAGGCGACAAGTAAACGATTTATAAGACTTGTCAAAACGGACGTCAGTCTAATTATTTAGCATGTTTGGGTAGCCAGTCATTTTGCATGTAATTCGGTTAGGATATTAACTTTCTGAATGAATAATCTATTTGCGCAACACAATTCATTTCTGTAAGGCTTTATCAAGCCGGAATCGCTGTCTCCAGGTATGAAATATGATATTTCTGTTTTTTATTAAGTTTTATTTTATACCCTTCAGAATAGATTGATTGCATATTATGACTTGAACGTGTTACATACTTTAAGGTAATCATCCCTAAGATTTATCATTTTTTCATTTTCCTTATTCTTTACTTTGTTGGTATTTCAGCTGTTGGGTTTGAGTATCGTATTAATCAAACAAACAAGATTAGCATGATAAAACAAAGCTTCGATTTGATTCACATTTGTTTCAATTTTACCATGTTTTTATACTTTGTTCATTCTCGTGTTCATTACTTTATTTGTGTGGTTTCTATTTTTTGGTTTGTTATTTTTTTTTTTGGGGAGGGGGGTTATATATTCGAGATTATGGAACGTTTTAACATAAAAGAAATATATTCTTCGTGTTTCACCATTTAACGGAAAACATACATTAGAGTCAACTGTAGAATAAATGTAAAAACCTTTCTGGTTCATTACCAACACAATATAATGAAATCACGTAGATATTAATTTGGACACCTCATATGTTTAATTCATTTTTTTCTTTTGCTGATTAATTCTTCCGAAATACACGCCCATTACTTTGCCTGTATTTTTGGTTGACCAGATTATAAAAGCTAACATTACGTGCAAAATTGTTACTTTTGCAGGATGTTTCCTGTTTTTTTGTAATCTTCTACAGTAGAAATAAACGTAGAACGTTTGGTCGACTTCATGTTTGTTAGCCACATTATTAATACTTCATGCTGTCATGATAGTATGCTTTTATTATTGGTTAACACGATTATGGAAATATAAATTCCAAGAGTCCTCTTGGCTGTTTTTAAAATGTCTCTATTACTTTCTACATTTCATTTTAAATATCTTTTCTAATTTTTCCGGTTCTTTTGTTCTTTCGACTGTAACTCACTGAAATGAATTTGGCATACATTTTGGTCGACTTAAACACATTAATAAAGATTATAAAGACTATTCTGCGACTGTATACCCCAAAGCAAATATACATACCATTTTATAGACTTCAATGTAATACAGCATGTTTTTACAGTCGTCAGTTTTATATGTGTTTCGCATGAACATTTATCTATGCCTGTGGAACAGGGCATAGATATTCTCCTTATGCTCTTTAGTCTTCTCCTTCTTCTTCTTCTCCATCTTCTCCTTCTCCTCCTCACGCTTCATATTGACAGGGCTATCTCCAAAACTACAAGGCCACAGGGCTCATATTTGGCATAGATAATGGCACTACCCCGTATATGTGCCTTTTGCCCCACACAGGCTCCCAAGGTCATCCAAGTATAGTTTGTTTGATTATCATCAAACTTGGTGTATGAGATCACCATCGAGTGCCAATAATGGTCAAGGTCATGTCAAGGTCATCTGAGTAAAGACTGTTGGATTGTAACCAAACGTGGTGGATGAGATCCCCATCGAGTGCCAATAATGGCCAAGGTCATGTCAAGGTCATCTGAGTATTAATTGTTGCATTGCCATCAAACTTGGTGCATGGGGTCACCATCAAATGCCAAAAATGGTGAAGGTCATGTCAAGGTCATCAGAGTAAAGACTGTTGGATTGTAATCAAACATGGTGGATGAGATCCCCATCGAGTGCCAATAATGAAAAGCCTATTCCGAGGCAGTATCACAGTATGTGATATTATCAAGAAAGAAAAATCGCTAGTCGGTTAGATATAGGTGAAATGAAGTATTTATTTCTTTTCATCAATTTCAGTAATGTTGTTTAATATTGATAGGGATTTCTCAATACCAAAATTTATTATAGCATTATGGATAAATTGAAGGTGGATAATTCCGATATCGTTTTTTAAATGGCTACCTTCATTGCCTTGGGACACTGTGCTTTATTGAGAGAAAGAGAGGAAAAGGAAAAGGAAGATTCCATCTGTTACATCATACCTTTAAGGCACAGACTTAGATAGAGTAATTGCTACAGATACGACAAATAGGTTTTGATAAAAGCAAGGATTGTAATGCCGGGATTAGACATCTGCATTATTGCTTAATACATATATGCATATAATATGATAAAACGATTTTGATTTTGATAAAGTTGTTTTGAAGTTTCACAATACCCTCAAAACAACTGATGTACAGTTAATAACATCTAACCAGGGTCCTTCAAGTTTAAACAAGACTGCTGTACCTTAATTCAATTTCTACAAATACACACCGGGTTGTAAATAAACGGGTATTAATAAACAAGACCAAAAACTCACGTAACTAAATTAAACTCTATTTTATTTTGATTTGGTTGTGACATTTTGATGACCAGATACCAGACCCAGATCGCCTTTGTCATGCATACTAAACTAGTAAGTTTAAGTATGCATGACAAAGGCTATCTGGTCCTGGGATCTGGTCATCAAAAAGGTCACAACCAAATCAGCCATCTACATCCCAACGTAATGGCTAAACGCACACTTAACTATATTGAACTTTATTTCTTTCTTTTCAATTTATATTTTTAGAACATTTCTATTTATGTCATATCATTCACCTGTTCTAAGACACCTTAATTGTATACGAGAATACTTAGCAATTGACTTATATGTCATTTCATCTCCCTCTTTGGTGAATTACAAGAGGTCCCATGAAAGTAATCCAATATTAATGTTACCAGGTTGTATGCTACTAATTGTGAGGAAGGAGATAGGGGCTTAAATCAAATGGTAACTTGAACCATTTATACACATTATAACCACTGTAAGCTATCAGCCAACACATAGGGTTCTAGAGCTAAACCAAAGGAGCGCCATGTATAACCGTTTACTTTTCATGTTCTCTTTACTTGAAAAATAAAACCCACAAGGATGCTGAAGCTAAACAAGTACTTCCTTACGGTTTAGGTATAATGTAGTTGTGTCATTTTATTTTTTCTAATGTAAATGAATTTAACCACTATGACAATTAAATATACCTTTGATTTATTAACTGTTGAATTACTAGGTTTGAAGGAAAGTTTGCATGCTAAATTTAAGGAAATCACTTGATGTCAGAGATTTATGTTAATTCAACAATTACCGGTAGTAGTTTAAATGTTTGTTATGAAATTATACATTTTAGGTTACATCTGGACAAGCTTTACTACTATCAGTTACCGACCAATGAGAGTGCAGCAGATATATGATAAATAGCGATGTTTTCAGTAGGAAACGTCATTCTGTGTCGGGTCCTAGTCAGGACTCGTCAGCAAATTCAGAGTCCAGGAGAGGACTCACAGTCATCATCCTCAAGATTGAAACCTAGTCTGGTTTCATCATTCGGTATCAGGTCCTAGTCTGGACTTGATATCAAACAAGCTTGATATTTATTTCAAGGTAGAGTCCAGTAAAGGACTCGTAGTCGCCACCCTCAAGATTAAAACTAAGTCAGGTTTTCATCAATCGGTATCAGATCCTAGTCTGGACTTGATATCAAACTCGATTCCATGAAAGGACTCACAGTTTTACCATAAACAAGGTTGAAATAGATTTTTTAACCATAATACTAAAGTTTCTATAAAAGAGACAGAAAATGGTTTTCGAACCGCAGAATGAACGGCTCTTTTCAGAGCCACCGAACTTTACAAAAAGACCGATATGATTGGTATAATCTTTTGCTTTGATATTCACAGTTTTGAATATTATTAACCAAAAAGCGTGACTTTGGTTATGTATAAATACTTCTCTTTAGAAACCAAGATAAGGTTTCACTATATAGGCTATTAGTATATAATTAAGAATTTCTCAGTGGAAGAATTCCTAATTTTATAGAGCAAGGTTTAAGTTTTATAACAAGTTTATTACTGGAAGCAGGTACCGTCTGTGCCCCTCACTTTTTATAATTCTGATAATGTTTTAAAGTCCATCTATAGTAATTAATAGCAATGTCAACATACATTACAACGTAAAGGTAGTTTTAGATATATCAACAATTTTCTATATTTTTTATTCAATTAAAGCAAGACCATCTAATCAGTACCATTGCCATATGTCCGTAGAACAAGCTGCATTTTTATGTCCTGTTCTTACATAATATTATTACGTCAGTGAATATGTGGGGAATTATAACATGATTACGTTGGAGCGTCTTCCAATTTATAATTGCTTATACAGATCCAAATACGCCTGGGAGGCAGGTTTGACAACATTAACCGTCATAACCAGCACCAGACCTTTTAAGTACTCTACGTTTTACAGTTAAATAGATATCATCGCAGCCTCACAATTCCCAATTTGGACACCTTGTACTGAGATTTATTAGGGGTAAGCTTTCATGCCACCGTTGGATATAATAATTCCTTGCAACTATGTACAGGAAAGAAAATGTCAAGTTATAAAAGACTTGCCCTAAAATTCCCATCAATCTGGTCTCTCTAATATTCAGACTGTATGCGACTGAACACATACTCGTAATCAGTCTATATGAGACTGAATATACGGCAGTATATGCTCCCTCTGGTGATTAAAATTCACTATAGTAAGTATTTTCAACAGAGTTATTATGTAACACTATAGAATATAAAAAACAGAATTTTAGTAAGGTAAAATATGAAATGAGGTATGGGGGTGGCTGGGGTGGCTACGTTGCGCTAACTCAAAGACAATTGTTCAAGGTTGCGCCGCCGGCTAGCAAACAAGCTTAAACTATAAATTAGATCCCGATAGAGGACAGGGCCTGAAGAATGAGGGAAATTATGGGTTTAAAAGTTTTCTAAAAAGTTGAAAGTATGAAATGGGTGACGGACTGTCTCTAAGTAATGGGTTATCTTAACCCTAACCCACTAACCCTAACCCTAACACACTAACCCTAACCCTAATCCTAACCTTAATGTAACATTGACTAACCTTAATGTAACATTGCCCAAAAGCAACCTTAATGTAAAACAGAGGGTGCTTTTTACTGCCGTATATTCAGTCTCATATAGAATGATTATGAGTATGGATTATACAGACTGAATAGAGAGACAGGTTGAATTCATCTGCTGATATAAATCGCCAGACAACAGAGCTGTTATATTATAAATTTATTATTTCTAAATGTCAATTAATTATAACAAACTTATTGTTAGAATATGATTTAAGCCATATTATAAATTCGGTTGATTTACTATCTGCAGCTTTAACTTAAATCTAATAAAGTTGTACAACTCGAGCTAGCAACGATGAGCCCGGGCGATGAGCAGATTGACGAGATATAAGGATGTTTGTATACAAGGCCATACATTAGACAGATAAGCATCTCATCGCATGGGTATTTAATACACGTAGATGAGGAGCCTGCTCAATTTAAGTTTATTTATTGCATAAAAAATAGACAAGTTATGTGAGACGATTTGGTATAAAATATAGATGTAGTAGAAAAACAGCCAATTTCAACAATGGTTAATGGTTACCCAATGTGGGGTAAACTATGAACACAAAGAATCCTGAAAGTTATATTGAACATAAATACAAGATATTTTACCCAACAGTTGATTTGTATATCGTTAAACCAAATTTGGTGGCAAAATTATCACACCATTATAAACGTTCATAACTCTAGTAAACAGCAACCGACAACATATGACATACAAACCCATTAATATAATTAATGATCTACTGTGGAACAGGTGGTTATATCACACACAAAACCGTACAATAAGTTCACATCACATCTCCGGATCTCAAGTATACAAGTGTTATCTCCTCTCAACGTCTAGACCAATTTCCCTCAGTCAATTTAATTCCACTATTAAACAGTTATCATATTATCGACTATCAATGTCACCAAGAAATATGTACTTATGCTTTGATTTTATTCAGAAATCAAGCCAGTAAAAGCTATCTTACGAAGTTAAATAATATTTCATCCTTTAAGTCTCTGTTCTGTCACAAGACTCTTCCACCAAGACTGCTATGACATAACTCGCAGGGGATGAGGACAGACTGGAAGGTCACCATTGAATATAAGTGTCGTTCTTCTTATTGTAACTGCAAGCCCAGCGAAAACAATCAGTTTTTTTTTTCATTAAAGTGTTCCAAGGTCTAGGCATATTCTATAAATTAAATGGCCAATTTGATCTTCAGTTGGTGCTTCATCATCAGTATAATCAGGGCCAGGATTGAAAATTGCTGATTGAATATATAACCATTGCTAGATTGGAAATTCTATGAAAAAATGATTTCAATCTATTGATTATCATCTACAATATCATAACAGAATAAGATGTGGCTTTCGTCAAAATTTCACTTGTAAGGAAGGTGAAGAGCGAAGTCTAAGATTTGCTTTCACAATTCCCAACCAGAAACGCACACTTTTTGTTACCAGTATTGACATGTCGCATTTGAAGTGTATTGTTGATTGGTCATATATGTCGTATTAAGTAAGGAAAGTATATCCTGTTTGGTATCCAAATAATTGCATAAAGTTACTCTTTCCAAATATGTATTTTAATTTCCTCTCGGCCAATCTTGGTGAAAGATATGGTATGGAGACTTTTGGGACACACTGTACATTTTATCACAAAAACGTACAGGTTAACGTTTACTAACTTGAAAAAGCAATCTCTAATAAATACAAATTGAAATGTTAATAAATGAAAATACGTCATTGACAATACTACTATACGTATCTCCAGATAAATTCGTGTAAACTAATGAACAATGAATTTAATTATCTAACATCATCATGCACAGGATGAATTGCGTTGAATAAGAAACCAATTATATTACTATTTTTAATATTATAATGATTATTGCTTTGGAAAGTATATTTTTCCATTAACTTCTGTGCGACTAAAAAAATTATTTCAAGTCAAACCAACTACGGTATAGTGATAAAATAGTAAGTATACAAGAGTTAAGATTCATATATCAAAGAAATGAAGATATGCAAGTTAAATTAATCACTGGTATTTCTAATATTCAAAGCAATAATCTCAAAAGTGTTTTTTTACTATTTTAGCACGCACTGACGCCATGCTGGCGATGCAAATACATCACCAGTCACTCTGTTTAGGATAAATAAATTCGGTAAGTTATCGCTTTCATTCAGATATCTTGAATGAAATGGACTGACTTCCAAGCATTTGTTTGTCCATTTTGTCAACCACGCGAGAAGCACATATCATTTAAAGACGCTGTGAATTTAACAAATGCCTTGGAGTCCGTTAACCCAGCCTAGAGCATGTACATAATAGACAGGCGTGATCTAGTACTATCACTTCGCATGGTTTAATATCCAGAAGAAAACTTCGAACTTGTATGTCTATATGCTTTACACGTGTATATCGTTGCTTGACAGTTCAAAATTGAAGTTTGAATGGATATTGTCAAAAGTGTTGATTACATAGTAGTCTCATTATTCTCTCGTGTAAGAATATTTACTTCATCAGAAAAAACAGAAAGCTGTTTGTAATAATCTGAAACGCACACTTTCAGAGTTGTTTTTTTGGTAATTTGTTTTATTTTAAAAACAATAGTGTATGTAATTTGCCCAAACTAAACAAATTATGAAATTTTGTCAAAATATGACATTTTTTCGAAAAAAACTTTTCATACGAAAAATGATTCAACCAATTTAAATAAAGCCACTGTTACGTCAAGAATAAATATTTATGCCATAAATTGGATAATCAATGATTAATGTAGTAAGGTAAAAGACAACTCAACCATCATAAGTGAGAAGACCTTTGGAAGTGTATTGCCTGCCATGGCAGTTGACATTTTCACAAATCATGTCTTACCCCGCCTCTCTCGTGCACCAAAGATGCCTAGCAATATTTAGCCCGGGAGGAATTTAGCAGTGTCAAACCCTTTGTATTTTTGTCCATACCATCACAGGGGAAATCAGTGCTAAGCTTTACTAATTCAAATGTATACCAGCCTAATTCATCTAAAAAGCCTGATAAAAAGAACTTAATAATTACTTTTTTTACTTTTACTATAGAAAGGGGGATGTTGTCGTCTTGCCTTCTTTTTATTGCTTATGGAATTTTATCGATATACCATGCTTTATTGTATCGATTAGATGGCCAGTCGTCTAGGGAGGCTTACACCAGGGGCGGATTTAGAGGGGGGCGCACCCGGCGCGCGCCCCCTCTATTTTTTGCAGATCGGCGCCTGACTCTGTGTATTTTTGCAGAGCGGCCTGACTTTGTATGGGCGCCAAGCCGCCGCGGCGGCGGCGGTGGCTCGGCGCCCCCTCTATTGAAAATTCCTAGATCCGCCCCTGTACACATATACAAATATGCTCCTGGAGCATGCTCCTGGAGCAGCTGCTCCTGGAGCATCTGCTCCTGGAACATAATTTCGGGCCAAAATCTCACAGAAGCTCTATGAAGGAGACACGTTAAACAAACGATGGATTAGACTTGTCAAAAACGGGTAGCCAGACATTTACATATAATTCGGTTAGGATATTAACGTTAGGATATTAATGTTCTTTAATCTATTTGCTTAACACAATTCATTTCTGTAAGGCTTTATCAAGACGGAATCGCTGTCTGCAGGCATGAAATATGATATTTTGATATTACATAACGTTGTATTTTATTCCCTTCAAGATAGGTTGATTGCATATTATAACATTTACTTTTTACATACTTTTAAAGCCAAATATGCCTAATAATTTGTTATTTCGTTTTCCATATTTCATGTTTAGTCTATTGTGTTTCAGTATAGTCCTTTACATTAATGAACTTGATGCAAACGAGCAAGATCAACTTGATAAAGCACAGCTTCAATTTGATGTTTGTTTCATTTTATCCATGCTTTCATTCTTAAGTTAAGTAATTATTAAGTTTATATGGTTTCTTTACTTTTCTTTACTCGGGCGTTTTCTCCCTTCTTGTTATGTTTGTTTGTTTGTTTGTTTGTTTGTTTGCTTGTCTGTTGTTGTTTTTGATAAAGTTGACATCAATTTCCAAATTATCCATTTCACTCGAATAAAATAAGAAGTCCCTTTCTCTTATTATTGGTTAACCAGATTTTGAAAGGCTTATATTACAAACAAAGTTGCAATTTTGACTGATTTTAATTATGTCTCTCTTCTTTCCTTTATTTCATTGTTCCTCTGGTGTAGTAGGCCTATGTTTTTTGTATTCGCAAAAAAGTATACAGGGTGTCCCAGAAAAAATTACCGGGTGAATAAATTTGGACGTTAGTCGAGAAATAGACATCAGAATCCACAAATCTAACAATCAACATGTAGCCCATCTTATTCTCCATCTCGTACGCTAATTTTACTGGAATCGGTTGACTGATTGCGAAGAAATGAGCGATTACATAACGCATGCGTCAATTGACTTCTTTCCAAGTTTGAGTCTTTCAACACAATGCGCACTAGTGGCTAAATTGTTACGGTCTTCATATTTTGTTCGGTGAAATCCTTTTCATTCTTTTTAAACAATCTTTTTCTTGCAAAACATTTAATTAGGTTTTGTTCAAATTTGAAAACCTTCCCGATATTGAAAATGAATGATGATCGGTACTTGTAAAATATCTTTTTCGTTAATGTTAATATAAAATTTTGCATAAAGAATTAGTGCATAAAGAATTCCAGCCGGCTTAAAAATTTCTCACACACATTAATGTTTTTGGAATATTTCCAAGATATTGTAATATATTTTAAATCATTTAAAACGTCAACATTAATGTTGTATGGTATCAAAATCACACGTAAAGCTGTAAGCACTTGATCATTGTCATTCTTGGCTCATATGTTCTTTGGAAAGTTAAAATATAACATATTTGCACAACCTAAATTATTAAAGTTGGAATGCTTCCAATTGCAGAAATCAAAGTTTTCTCAGACAAATTGTTATTCATCTTCAGTGAAAGCATGAATAACATAACCCCGTCGGATTATAAAATAGATAATGTGGACTAAATTTAATGAGATACACAAACTTTTGGAAACGGTGAGAGAGTACGAAAAAGGTGCCTGTTAATCAAACTTGGAATGAACTGCATTGATACGCGCATTATGTAATCATTAATTTCTTCGCAACCAGTCAACCGAATCAAATCAAATTTTCGTATGTGATGCACAATAAAATAGGCTATGTGCTACATTTTATATTTTTGATTCTGATGTCTATTTCTCGACCTACGTTCATTTTTATTCACTCGGTAATTTTTTCTGGGACACCCTGTATGTTAAGCTTTTGCAAAGGTTTTGTTTATATCAATTTGATTAATTATTCCGTCATTATGATTTCATTCATTTGGTTAACTAGATTATGAAAAACTAACATTACCGGCAAAGTTGTCCTCTTGACTTCCTTTTTTTATAATGTCTCTATTCCCCCCCCCCATTTCATTGTTCCTCTGGGTTCTTATTCATATCTGCTTCAAAAGAAAGTTTTAAGTTTTCAACTAATGTCTATTTAATTATCAATTTTGTAAAATCCTTTACGAATTCTTTTGTAATTGACGACCATAGTAAAACACTGAAATAAATGTAGCATATTTTGGTCGACTTAAATACATTTATAAAGATTATAAAGACGTTCTATGACTCTATAGCCCAAAGCAAATGTACACACCATTTTATAGACTTCAATGCAATACAGCACGTTTTTACAGTCGTCTCTTTCACATGTTTTTCACATGGACACCTTTCAATCTGATAGCAACTGCGCATATTAAAAATCCCCTGTAGACACGAAAAACCCCATTTTGCAGATGTGAGCTGCCCTACACATAGTTTCATGTGATTCTTACATATTAATCTTGTGTATATATAATATGCTTGATATTTACGCGTACATGCTCTATAGCTCTAAATGTAATAGATTTTACCGTAATGTAATAGATAAAAACCAGGGAGAAACAGAAGGGCTTCCAATCTATTGTATCTAATTATACAGGTTGTATCAAAATGATTGTTCTCCATCCATTTTTAGTGTTTTTGAAATACCTACCTCTTCCATACTCCCCATTGAGTCCCATTTGGGAGGCACGGGAGGGCGAGTTAGCGCAGCGGTAATTCCCTCGCTTTGCACCACTGAGGTCCCGGGTTCAAGCCCCGGCGCGGCCCAAGGACTCATGTGCACTTGGTTTATCCCGATTCCATGCTCGCTCTCGCAGGTTTTCTCCGGGATCTCCGGTTTCCTCCTGTATCGCAAAAATCGGTGATTAGTTGTTTGGTTATCAAAACTTCCTTCACCCAATGGAATTTGGGGAGCTGCACAGATAATTGGTGGATGTTACAATCCAAATGCGGATAGGTGTGCGCCGTTCGGCAGCAACCTAGTTGATGCGATCTGATTGTGATGATTCACCATTGCAGCAAAATTACAGCGCTTTGAGTCCTCTAAGATCTGGAGAAAGGCGCTTTATAAATCCAAAATTTATTTATTTTATTTGATAGGATCAATAAAGTACAAAGTCCGGTTATTTTCAAGTGAATCCAATGGTGCGTTTGGAGGAGGCAGGCATTTCAAAAACACGGGCGGACAACAATCTTTTTGATACAGCCTGTATCATGTGTAAGTTTTAAAAACAAAAAGTTATTATTAGCGAGAAACAAAAATGGCAAAGTTACGCTCAGCGGCACTTGACAGTATTTGATATTATCAAGAAAGATGAAGTCGCTTGTCGGTTACTTTAACTTTAGATTAAGCTGAAATGAAGAATTTATTTCATTTATTTTCCTGGGTTTCAGCAATATTATTATGTTCTTATTATTAATAATGATAGGGATTTCTCAATTCCAAAGCCTGTGTAATGGGCGATTATATTAAGGTTGACTTTTACTTGATTGCATATTACGATAATAGACAAGATTATATAAAGATATGTGATCAATCTTAGGGCATTATGGTGAAGGTGGATAATTCTGATATCGTGTTTTAAAGGGCTACTTTCACTGCCTCGGGATACTGTGCTGTTATTGAACCTCTGTACAAAATAAGAAAAAAGAACGCTAACGTCAGTCACATTATACCCTGAAGGCACAGATCGTAGAAATAATAATTTCTTTAGGTAATAGAAATATGTGGTTTCTTTTAAGAAAAGCAGGGATTGCAATGACGTTTTCATTGTTACTGAATGCATTCTTGCTATGATTTCGATAAAACTCCCCACAACATGTTTAATCAATCTTGGAAAGTGGGTTTCAAGGTTTTTGATGATGAGTTCTGCAAGAAAGTATAAGCAAACTGCCACAAAATATTTCGTTTTTGTACTTTTACATATTAAAAAAATGTCATTCAAGACTATATTTTTGGTTAAATTATGTCCGCCACATGTCGGAGACTTGATCAAATCTGTGTACCGAGGACAGAATGCCACAGTAAGAACTGAGTTTGGAGACTCAGACTGGTGTGCAATTGGCCAAGGAGTACGTCAGGGATGTATATTATCACCCTACCTTTTTAACATCTATGCAGAGTATATTATAAGAATTGCACTTGTTGAATACTAAGGAATGTATCAATCGAAGGTCAACGACTAAATAATCCCATTCACACTGATAACGTTACTCCTCTATAGGGGGTGTGCACTTAATTTTTGGAATAGCCCATTTGGACGGACAGAGTAGTTTCTAGAGCAACCACTATTAAAATCATGTATTCCCTGTTTTTTCCAATTGCCAAATCTGAACCATGGGCTGTCGGAAGGGTAGACAGATCCAGGATCCCAAGCTTTTGAACTGTGGTGCTGGCGAAAGATGCTTAGAATTTCATGGAAATATCAGAAAACTAATTAATTAAAAAAATTAACTTGCTAGAAGTCATCTTGGTGAGTCAATGTTCAGTGTGTCAGAATACTGATCGCCACAATTGCAGTACTTTGGTCACATCTCAAGAAGAAATTGTGACAACCTGGAGAAGATAATTGTTCAAGGTCAAGTTGAAGGACTTGGCAGAAGAGGAAGGCAAAATCTCTTACGAATGCTTACCTTCTTGCTTTGGACACCCTCTTAGTACATATAAATGTTGGACACCCGTTTAAGTGGCCACCTTAAGAACCCTTTATTTTATATATATATATATATATATATATTTAATATTATTCATCGAGTACGAATATACTCGGGACACTTATAGGTCTCTGTCAAATTTAAAAACAGCGTGTTTCAAATGTATATATCTTAAAATTTAAAATGTCAGTTTGTGAAAACATATAAAATTAATAAAACATTTTGGAAATATCAGCCAACATCTACTAGGTTAACAATCTATAATAAAACGATTTTGATTTTGTAATGTTCACAATATATATATAGTTATACATCGAATACCACAACACAGATTTTATTTCTTACTTACGCACCGGTCACGCCCTTCAATCGCCATAATTGATCTCAAATACAGTCATATAAAAACGTTTATCAATTACGGTGAAGAGTTAGAACCTCACGGGTATTATTCGGCTTAAAGTGAACGGGAAGAAGGAAAACACTAGACTTCCAGTATGGCTTGTGGTAAGCTCCGGTGGGAAATCACATATACGCAGCGTATAGAAAAACATTTCTAGATGAATTCATTTATGCACATGTCAGGCTTTCTTGCTTAGCGGCCAAGATATAAATTGCTTTTTCTTTAGGCTAAGCGAGTGACAAGTTGTTTAGTACGGATAGACTGAGTATTTGTTGTTCAGAGACAGATGCATTTCTTAACTTTTTTGTCTATACGAAATGCAAACTAAATATAAAACAATCTTTTGAAATGCGAAGTTACACGTTATGAAATTTGGTAGCACTGACCTGAGCAGTGGCAACACCGGACTTTTATTTTAATCCGTGACTTCGCTCTAGTCTGAAGCTTAGGGTCGCTAGTCCGAAGGTTCTCTACGTCAGAAGGGTCGCTAGTCCGAAAACCAAAGTAAGTTTACTATTCCGAAGGTTCTCTAGTCCGAATATAGAACAAGGATTAGTGTTAGGGTTAGAGTTAGCGAGCCTTATTCTATATTCGGACTAGAGAACCTTATTTATTATTCGGACTAGAGAACCCGATATTTGGACTAGCGAACCTTTTTCAGAATTCGGACTAGCGAATGGTAAATTACTTGTTCGGACTAGCGAACCTTCGGACTAAGGAGCCTTCGAACTAGGGAACCTTCGGACTATAGAGTTGTCGCTGGGGGTCGGAAAAATTACGATTTTGTTAAAAAAAAAATGTGTGTTTTCGGTGAATTGTTTGTTGGGGAGGAAGGGACAAAGCATACATTTAGCTGAGTTAATGCCCTCCATACACCCTTGGTGCCGTCAGAATTTTTTTTATAAGTTCATTACTGTTTAAACGTCATTGTCAGGGACGCGTGATTTTCTGCCGGTAATGTTCAACAAATTTACCATCTACCGCCTATCACCATGATTACGCGCAATTCACGCCATCTTACAAAAACTCCGGGGGGGGGGGGCATTTCCCTAAACATGTGATGTACCTACCAAAGTACCAAACCTCTGAGGTGGGGGACCATTCGATTGAAATATAATGTTAAAGCAAAGGGTCATTCGGTACAAAAACAAAAACAAATAGGAGTCTATGAGTGGAAGACTGTCAAAACACTTTTAGGTCATTAAAATGAAACAAATAAATCGTTAATGTTTGCTTATTGTTATGCCCTCTTTCAGGTACAACCAACCATCAAAACGTACTTATATAGTTAAATCCCAGATAACGTGTACGGGGCTGTGATTAAGGGTACCACAAATACCCATGATACGGGAAGAAATTGGCAGAAGAAAATATGAAAACATGAAGAAGTGGCAAAACTAAATGATGTAGAAAGACTTTATTAGAAATTGGCAGGAGAAAAATGTGGAAACAGGAATAAGTGGAAAAACTAAATGATGTAGAAAAAGACTTCATTTCGCATTAAAATGTAAAATTATTTTGTTGGTGTGTGGTTCATGACGGGAACGATGAAATAGTAATTCTGCACGATATATATCGCCAAAGTATTAGGTCACCTGTTTAGTGATCCTTCCCATTTTAGTGATCGCTCCCATTTACTCAGCTATAGCCGGGGCCAGCAGGAGCGCGGGTATCCCGCTAGTTGATACTATACTTCTTTTGTTTGTTTTCTTGGATATCTGTAAAAGCGTTTGTTAAATAATATTATGTTATATGTGTCTCATATATATATATATATGTTTTCTGGTTCTTTTACATAATTGTAATATTAACATAATGTAATAGTAACACAATGAAATAAACGAAGGATATTTGGCCAACTTTTTTAAGACGTCCATATAAATTACTAAGTTAACGTTACATCCAAAATTAAGTTTATAATGTCTCTTCTCCAAATTTCATTATTCCTCTGGTTTCTTGTTCGTTTCTGCTCCGAAGGAAAGTCTTTCTTATGCTTTCAGCCCGTGTCTAGAGTCTGTCCACATAGAAGTACAAAGTAAATAGACCTCGGAAACTGGAGGTATGAGAATAATTATTTTAGTGCAATGCGTGTGTAAATGCTTCTTAGGCGCGCCAACTGCTGCGCGATTTGTTCTTGCCGAGCGCACCACGCTCTTTACGCGTAACACGCAGTGCGTGTGACGCAAAGCATCGACCCCGATGCCACAGATGGTTTGTACTTCTACGTGGACAGACTGTAGAAACCTTAGTACATTGAATAAAACTGTCGCTTTAGTTTAATTTTTAACAGTTCGTTTGTAATTTTCGACCATATTAACACACTGAAATAAATATCATATTTTGGTCGACTTTATAATAATTATAATTATTATATAAATATAATAAAAATGAACGCAGAAAGGAAAACCAGGGAGAATATGAAAGACCACTATATATAATGTATTGATAATAATTTTTATTAGGTACGTTATAAAGGCGAAAATTCGTCATAAAGGCGACGAAATAAGGTAAATTTAACGCTCTGTGGCACAGTATGTGATATTATGAAAAAATACGATTTGCCTGTCGGTTAAATTGACTTTTAGTTCAGCTATAGCTGAGATTAAATATTTATCTCATTCATTTTTGCTCGGTTTCAGCAACGTAATTTTATTATCTTTTCTGTTTAATATTGATGGTGATTTTGCAATCTCAAGCTTGCATAATGGTCGTTAATATAAAAGTATTACAGATAAAATTTGACTTTACTGCATAAAGGTCTGTGATCAATGTATTAGCATTATGGATAAGTTGAAGGGGGATCATTCTGATATCGTGTTTTAAAGGGCTACTTTCACGGCCTTGGGATACTGTGCTGTTATTGTAAAAAGGAGGAAAAAGGAAGCTAACTTCAGTCACACTAAACCCTGAAGGAACAGAGCGTATAAAGAATAGTTTCTATAGATCATAAAAATATTTTTTTAAAGTAGGGATTATAATGATGGGTATTATTTCATTTTTTTCAAAATGTGAAAAACATCTATATAATTTAAAAAACACAATTAATGAAAGATGGTTCATTAAATGAAAAATCAGCCTACAGTATAGATGTATAGAATAACTAAATAACTGACTTACCAGGTTAACGATAAAAAGGGGGGAAAAGATTTTGATTTTATAAAAGTTGTTAGTTGCTTCGAAAATTGCAACACAAATTTTACGCACCACACCCGCCAATCGATATAATACTGTAGATCTCAAAAACTAGGGATTCGATTATGCTTCACCGTTGTTCATCACCGTTTAACATCGATGAAGCATAATTGAATCCCTGCTTGGTTTACTTCGTAAGTCAAAGGTAAAAAAGGTCACGACCTGACCATCATCATCTCAGTCTCAGCCTCGTCGGTGAAATATGGAGCAACCGTCTGCAAATTCCACGAGGTAGGAATAACTTTCTTGTGTCACGATCTTTGGAACTTTCATTTACGAAAACTGAAATAATTTGAACATTTCAAACCAGAGACATCCCCGAACAAAAGATAAGTACGTGATATGCCGGGGTGATATGCTAGCACTTCTGATTCTGATTCTGGGCGCTTGTGAATAGATCACGTATTTATTGATGATTATACTAGTTTCTTTACCATATAGTGGCTATAGCTCTGGGGGGGTAGCTAAAGATTAACAACTGTGAAAAAATTCACAAACTATTTCCCTGCCAAATTATACACAACTATCATTTTAATTCATACACAAGTCCTGTCCAAGTGATATCAAGATGCATCTTCAGGCATGTGCAGACATTGGTACATCATATATCTGAAGGAAGTCAAAAAGTTAGCGTATTTTCTTCATACTGTCTATAGTGCAAATTCATCTGATTTGTATCAGTTGGAAAACATGTAAAATAAAACTTTCCTCATTGCACATTTTAAATTCAAATATTCGTGGCCATGGAAATACAGAACACGTGATGTTTCAAAAAACAGGTTGGTTACACGTCGATGTAGTGCACATTATTTCCAGTCTATGCGTCCTAGTAGGGTCAATTTTGGACCTCCAGTGACCATCATTTCTAAACAGCAATTTTTTGATGGATTCTTGTACTTTGGGGTATTTTAAACAAAATAAGCTCCTATGTCCCTCACCAAAGTGTGGGCATTAGCTGGGGAGACCAAAATCCAAAATGGCCGCCGGCGGCCATTTTGAAAAAGTGAATTTTCGGTATCTTCTGAACGCTTTGGTCGTTTGAAGTCATTAAGGTGTCATTTTCGACTAATTTTGTGGTGAGAAATCCATTAAAGGCATTATTTTACCCATTTTTGGCCATCTTTGTCATCAAATCCAAGATGGCCGCCTTTGGCTGTACTAGAAATACATTAAATTATACAGTACATTGAGAAACAACTCATAAAATGTATTACAAGTGCACTTAATTCATCGTTTGTATTATAAATTGAACACCGATTCAATGTTTGTAACATTTATTCACAAATGAGATCGTCTGCTACTGAAAACAATCCAAAATGGCCGCCCATAGCAACCAAAATCCTCATAGCAACGCATTAAAATAACAAAAAATCAATGTTTTTTGACATATATGTGCATTTATTATACCTATTCTTAGTATATCAAGGTTGACTGATTGTAAGAAAGTGAAAGAATGGTCATAGGGAGTTGAGGTAAACAAAAAGTTCAAAATGGCTGCCCTTAGCAACCAAAAACATCACAGTAATGCAGTAAAACTACTATAAAATAAGTGATTTTTGACCTTAATGTGTATGTAATTAGTCTTATCCTAGCAAATCGAGGCCTATTAATTAAATGAAGATACCAGTTTGATCAAAGGAGGTCAAACAAGTCCAAAATGTTCAAAATGGCCGACCAAAGGAGACCATAGCAACCACATTTTACCTAGCAACGCAATAAAATGTCTATAAATCATGCACTTTTTGACCTGGTTGAGTATTCAATGTGTCTTTTTTTAAGTAGGCCTAAATCATATCCTATTGATGGAATGAAGATAACAATTTGGTCAAAGGTGGTCAAACTACTGATAAAATATCCAAAATGGCTGACTAAAGACGGCCATAGCAACCAAATTCAACATAGTAACCCAGTAAAATTACTATAAATCATGTACTTTTTGACCTGGTTGAGTATCAAATGTGTCTTTCCTAATACATGAAAGCACATTGATGGAATGAAGATAGCAATTTGATCAAAGAAGGCCAAACATATCCAAAATATTCAAAATGGTCGAATAAAGGTGACCATAGCAACCAAAATTCAAATAGCAACGCTGTAAAATTAATTAATGAGATTGTCTGCTATACCTCGTAAAATTTAGAAAATGTATATATTTTTTATATTTTAAAAGTCATTAGCCGTTTTGAACCATAAGGGGTTGTTTCTGACTAATTTAGTGATAAAAAATCCATTCCAGGTACTATTGTTAGGTTTTCTGGCCATCTTCATCATTAAATCCAAGATGGCCGCCATCGGCTGCACTACTAGAAATCCACTGAATTTTGCAGTATGCATTTATTTAAATGAAACCGATAAAACCATGTTTTGAGTGCATCTTATTCACTGTTTTCACTATTAATTCAAAAGCTATTCAATTCTTGCAATATTTATCCACAAATAAGATCGTCTACCTCATCCAAAATGGCTGCCGGCAGCAATTTTGAAATTTGTAAACAATTTTGTATCTTTTGAACGCCCAGACAATTGTCCCAAAATTAGTTTTACCAAATTTTAGAATTTCTAATTAAGAAGTAAATCTTGTAGCCCATTATGAAGATTCTGAGCCAAAAAGTGTGTTTTTTTACACTTTTTTAATGTAATTTAACGTTTTCAGTGAATTTTGATACTAAAAATAGATTATTTTATTCTCCTCCCTTTTGAGAAATATACTTTTACACACACACTACATTTATAATTAAAATGATCAGCCTTAAAGTTTTACCTTTTAGTGGGTTAAGCCAAACCTAAGTGGATGAAATATAAATCAAAACTTCGGGCACTGATTGGTTTCCGTAGTTGAAATATGGAATACGAGCTTTGTAAAACCTGGAATGCAAGCTGAAAACGTTAAATTACATTTAAAAAAGTGTAAAAAAACACACTTTTTGGCTCAGAATCTTCATAATGGGCTACAAGATTTACTTCTTAATTAGAAATTCTAAAATTTGGTAAAACTAATTTTGGGACAATTGTCTGGGCGTTCAAAAGATACAAAATTGTTTACAAATTTCAAAATTGCCGCCGGCAGCCATTTTGGATGAGGTAGCAGATGATCTTATTTGTGGATAAATATTGCAAGAATTGAATAGCTTTTGAATTAATAGTGAAAACAGTGAATAACATGGTTTTATCGGTTTCATTTAAATAAATGCATACTGCAAAATTCAGTGGATTTCTAGTAGTGCAGCCGATGGCGGCCATCTTGGATTTAATGATGAAGATGGCCAGAAAACCTAACAATAGTACCTGGAATGGATTTTTTATCACTAAATTAGTCAGAAACAACCTCTTATGGTTCAAAACGGCTAATGACTTTTAAAATATAAAAAATATATACATTTTCTAAATTTTACGAGGTATAGCAGACAATCTCATTAATTAATTTTACAGCGTTGCTATTTGAATTTTGGTTGCTATGGTCACCTTTATTCGACCATTTTGAATATTTTGGATATGTTTGGCCTTCTTTGATCAAATTGCTATCTTCATTCCATCAATGTGCTTTCATGTATTAGGAAAGACACATTTGATACTCAACCAGGTCAAAAGTACATGATTTATAGTAATTTTACTGCGTTGCTATGTGGAATTTGGTTGCTATGGCCGTCTTTAGTCAGCCATTTTGGATATTTTATCAGTAGTTTGACCACCTTTGACCAAATTGTTATCTTCATTCCATGAATAGGATATGATTTACTTAAAAAAAGACACATTGAATACTCAACCAGGTCAAAAGTGCATGATTTATAGACATTTTATTGCGTTGCTAGGTAAAATGTGGTTGCTATGGTCTCCTTTGGTCGGCCATTTTGAACATTTTGGACTTGTTTGACCTCCTTTGATCAAACTGGTATCTTCATTTAATTAATAGGCCTCGATTTGCTAGGATAAGACTAATTACATACACATTAAGCATGTTAAGGTCAAAAATCACTTATTTTATAGTAGTTTTACTGTATTACTGTGATGTTTTTGGTTGCTAAGGGCAGCCATTTTGAACTTTTGTTTACCTCAACCCCTATGACCATTCTTTCACTTTCTTACAATCAGTCAACCTTGATATACTAAGAATAGGTATAATAAATGCACATATATGTCAAAAAACGTTGATTTTTGTTATTTTAATGCGTTGCTATGAGGATTTTGGTTGCTATGGGCGGCCATTTTGGATTGTTTTCAGTAGCAGACGATCTCATTTGTGAATAAATGTTACAAACATTGAATCGGTGTTCAATTTATAATACAAACGATGAATTAAGTGCACTTGTAATACATTTTATGAGTTGTTTCTCAATGTACTGTATAATTTAATGTATTTCTAGTACAGCCAAAGGCGGCCATCTTGGATTTGATGACAAAGATGGCCAAAAATGGGTAAAATAATGCCTTTAATGGATTTCTCACCACAAAATTAGTCGAAAATGACACCTTAATGACTTCAAACGACCAAAGCGTTCAGAAGATACCGAAAATTCACTTTTTCAAAATGGCCGCCGGCGGCCATTTTGGATTTTGGCCTCTCCCAGCTAATGCCCACACTTTGGTGAGGGACATAGGAGCTTATTTTGTTTAAAATACCCCAAAGTACAAGAATCCATCAAAAAATTGCTGTTTAGAAATGATGGTCACTGGAGGTCCAAAATTGACCCTACTAGTAAAGTAAAGCCAAGTAAGAGCATGACAAAACTGCTCGCTAGATCTTCATTTGACATTTATGTCAATTTTAGTTATAATACTAAACCTAATAAAATATGGTTACACGAACGTATTATGATGAATACCAGTGGCGTCATAAAGTACATAATAGATTTGAAGCCAGTCAAATGCAATCATGGCAATAGTACATGAAGTTGAACATTACAGAATGGAAGCTTAGAGCTAATACTTTTAAAAATCTCTGTCACAATCTAAAAAGGCAAATTAAATATAGATCGAGAACCCGGGGATACGTGCATTATGATTCTTCATACTTTTCACCAGATGATAGAATTCGCCATATAAGTCAGCATAATACTAAATTCTCCCCCGGAAAGAGAAAAAAAAAAAAAATCATCAGAACCACTGAATCATTTCGGTTGTTATTCTTGTTGTATTAAAAGTAATTTGTCTCGTCCGTTTTCAAAAGTGTTAGTTAAAATTTAAAACTCTAACATTATTAAATAAAAGAATAAACCTGAAAATTTCACATCATACAAAACCTCAAAGAAAATTAATTCACCAAGGCAATTTAACCCAATTTAACATTAGCACCTGCACCAGGTTGTCGACATTAACACACTATTTGCATTATCATATTTTGCCCAAATGAGTAATTTCTTTCATTTCCCGGAAAGCCAAAAAATAAACAAACCAAAGAGCTTGAAATGAGACCGTCCTGTGGCAAATGACAACAAATTTACTCAATTTATTTAAGTTCATCTTATATTTTGTCTACAGTGATGTGCTTATAATTGTACATTTCCCTTGGTGTTTCCCAATGATGTCGATGTGTGCAATAATTGACTTCACTTGGTTCTTTTAGCAATCTATTTGCAATCTCTATGTTCTGGTTTGACTCTCATAGTACAAGAGCAACGTTAAAACATACCCGCAGAGAGTAAAGCTGCGTTTATGGCTCATTTGTTGAGTAAACTATGTGCAGACCTAAATTGGTCTTTAATAATTTAATGGTACTACTCTTTGAAGTTAGAATTGTTTTGAAATCAAGTCTTCGATGATTTGGAATTGAAATACGACAAGAGTTTTCATCAAATTCCCCGTCGCTCGTTTTATCACTGATACATTGTACGTTATATTAGATATTACCATAAATGCAATCGACTTGTATTTGTATAGCTGTTTTAAAGCCACATTTAATAAATCTCAAGCGATGTCAAATAGGATGACATTTGTATTCGAGGGTTATATGAATCTACAGTTTCTAACAGTACTTTCCACTCAAACCAGATTTTTCTGGCGCACAAATTCGGATGGTTATGATTATTGTGGTGTAAAATTTAGAAATGTTGGTCATGTTTTCCGGGCTGGAACAAGTTCATTATTAATACTTTTGTTGTTAATGTTGCTGTTGTTATTGTTGTTATTGTTGTTGTTGTCATATTTAATTAATAAACTTCATATTTACATTTCGGTTGCATATCTTAATAGGGTTGTCTTACAAATATTCTACAAATAACAACAGCAAAATAACTTTTAGATATCAAAGAAAATAACTAGTTTGCACAAGTTTATCTTCATTTCTTTTTTTGCTCAGGTCGTCTTAAAATAATTAGTATCCATACTTGTCATTGACATATCAGTATCAATAAAACATTGTAGTTTTATGCATATTTATCGAACTTTAGTTTAGAGCAAAGATAGATCGTGTCAGGCGTGTGAGAGTTCCTCTTTTCAGCTAATTTTCCCGTTTTTGGTTGTCAACAATTACGCGTTTTCTTTTAATTTCAGCCAACATTTGTCGTTTTTTCCCCTCTTTTTTGATCTGTGGCCTCACACCCCTGTCGTGTATGGTAAAAGTTTCAGAGAAAGATATTGTTAGGAAATGTTCAATATTTACGCCAGAGTAGAGTGTAAGTTTTAAAGGAGAATTCGGCCTTTTGGAGGGTCTTAAGGGGGAATCTGATATTTTTTACTTGAGTCATGAATGTTAAATTTTAAATGGAGAAAAAGTGTAAAACAAGGGGGGAGACCACGAGTTTTTTGTCGATTTTTTTGTCAAAACTGTCACTCCCTCTGGGTCCCTTATCCAATGGTGAGGTTAACTATTTATGGTCAATGACTGAAAAATAATAAACATTTACAATAAATTTGAGTCTAGCATAGATAGAAGCAATTATCCCCGTAAGCATATTAAAGGTTTTTCATGATTTGTCGCACCATTATGCTTACTTCGTGGCAACACTGGTTGGTATATTTCAATGCCAGTCTATTTTTACGAATAATTCCCGTCTATGCGGGAATACATACAAGTCAATGACGCCGTGTGATTTCTCGCGAATTTAAGACCGTAAAATGTAGGCACTACTTTTGACTACATGAACACGTATCCTCTTTAGCTCGAGTTTTCATGTCAGAATGTTACACAACTCCCGAAACCGAAAGCAAACATATTTTCCTGGAGTGACAAAGGACCAGAATAAAAGGGTCAACTACACGAAAATAAAAACGAAAACTTGAGAGATACAGAGGACCCAAGAGTAGAGACACAGAAAGTTTTAAGACACTCTTAAGACACTTTATACATCTCATTGTTTATGTGGTTATTCTTGCTAACCTTGATAAATGTATGTTCAAGCGTCTGGCACGTACGACAAAATACAGCATTTAGTTCCAAAGGGTTTAAAATCAAGTTGTTTTGTTAAGAATTTTTAACATTAATTTCCTCTTCTGTTACATTGGCTAATTTAATCATTCATGTATTTCATGCAAGATGATATGTATAGTTCTTTTGAAGAAAAACAGACCACATACGCAATATGAAGAAACCTGAATAAACTTTTGTTAACCTTGAAGAGCTTCGCGTGGAAAATAAAGATGTTGCAAATCTAAGTGGAAATAATTAAATTATGGTGTGCGCTATTTTGTAATATCTGAAGCCGTATGGCCTTTTAAAAGATGTGTTTGAGGTAATAAAATGTAACAAATAGGTTGTGTTACATTTCTGGAGGAAACGTAATGTACTGCAAAATAAGGCCAACAAAAAGTGTTATGTTGCTTTAAAATTGAAACATAAGGATGGTCGGTCGGTCGGCCAATTTTTATTTTAAACCATCATTTTTTTAATCTCAAAAAATCTCAAATAATGCTTCTTCCATGAGGCACACTTGTCAATTGTGACTACTGGATAATTGTTAGATATTCAATTTAAGACTAGTCTTTCAATAAAACATTATTATTATTATTATTATTATTATTATTATTATTATTATTATTATTATTATTATTATTATTATTATTATTATTATTATTATTATTATTATTATTATTATTATTATTATTATTATTATTATTATTATTATTATTATTATTATTATTATTATTATTATTATTATTTATTATTTCTATAGCGCTCTACAAATAACACAGCGCTTTTGCTCCAAAACAAACAACATACGAAAAACAAAATAAAAACAACAACAAAAATTACACATTTGGAAAAAGGTACGTCTTCAGAAGCCGCTTAAAAGCAGCCGCAGATTCCGCTTCTCTGACATAAACAGGGAGCTTGTTCCAGTGCTGGGGCCCGAAAACGGTGAAACAGCAATTGGAGCGAACTGTATAGAGCCTTGTTTTGTCAGATGATGAGCGAAGCCTGCGACTGCTTCTAGATAAATCTGGATGATTATAAAGCGTGACAAGATCTTTAGCCGGAGCAGTACCTGATATGCAGTTGTATATGTGCAACATGATCTTGAAGTTAAGTGGGAAAACATTGCTAAGCGATTTTGAACATATCTGTAAAAATCGTCATTTAAAAAAATATTGCTAACCAGATTTTTCAGGATTTAGGGTCGGTCGCTGAGGGGCTACACAACAATTTGTTTGGCCTAAAGTAATAGATGTAAGCGCAAGCAGTGGACTTCGGTTGTATATATAAATGCGCATATATAAATGCGCACGTGACATCTACAAGTCGCCATACCGTATTAAACGATATAAGGTACCCGGATGTACATAAACTCCCCGTGCAAAAGTATAGGGAAAATGACAGGTCGCAAGGAAAATTGCTTTTGCAAAATAGTGGCATTGATTGCAAAGGGTAAAATAACTTGACCCGAAAGATAAACTCTTTATTAACGTTTTCCATCACGGAAAAAAAAAATTAACTACGGAAAAGTTATATTTCATAATTTCCGTGCTAAATGGGCGTGCCAATTGGCCATATATATGACGTAGTGCTGGTTTCATACTATCTTGCTGCTTGCCGCCGAGCGGCGTGACACACGCGCATTGTAGACAAACAGACACAATCAAGACTTGTGAATGGCTGATAAGTCATGCCTCTTGTCGCAACGGCATGAAAGTATGAAAGGGGACATGATTGGCTTTAAGGTCAGAACTGTGCAGGCGGCGGATGACATGATCGAGCCGGCAACTTGTGAAACCGCCCGGCCGTATGGCATTTTCCAATATAGTCGGTTAATTTTGTGGGGTTCATTATAGAACCCCAACGGTTTTAGCTTGTATTTATATTATTTATCAACATAGACCTATTTGTTTGTGATATTTCAAGCGTTTTAAAATTTCAAAATAATCCCATTCAATTACACGGTTGACGATGAAAATTTACTGAATTTAGAGAATGCAATGCGGCCACCACCTGGAACTGTGGTCGCAATTTCAGTGATTGACAGTGAGGTAACACGAACATGGCACTGGCCATCTGGTCACGTGCGCATTTATATATAATATGCGCATTTATATATACAACCGAAGTCCACTGGTAAGTGGAGAATAGATATAAAAAGTCCACATGCCTAGTTGCACTTTCTTCCTCGTCATTTAACCTAAAAGGAAAATTGTCTGCAGGCGTGACGTTTATTTTGATATTAGTATGTTGCTTAAATAGTAGTATAATTTTGGAAAATGGTGTTAAGCAAGTTCTCGGAGGAAAGGATATGTATATATTCCTAGAGAGCCGTGGATGTCAAAATCTTACAGACACTTCTGACAGGCCAATGATTGGCTGTAAGTACAACCTGCTATGAGCATTATGGAAAAACAGTGTCTGAAGTCAAAATAAAAACTTGTTAGCATAAAATAATTAAAGCATTGAGGACCCTTTTGGCATCAGTTTAGTACTGTATCCATTTTTAAAAATATTTGAAGAAGTTTAGACAACGTAATTCCATTCAAAACATTAATTGCAAATTCATCTGTATAATTACTTCAAGTAATATTTACACCATGTTAGACAAGATAATTGTTAATAACATCTCGTCAACATTTTAATGTCAACAAATCAAAGCACATCCTTACCGGTTGTAACGCAATATACAAACTTATTTATCAAAATAAAAAACTTGTTAGCAAAAAATAATTAAAGGATTGAGGACTCTTTGGGCGTCAGTTTAGTACTGTATCCACTTTTGTAAATATTTGAAGAAATTTAGACAACGTCATTAATTCCATTAAAATATTAATTGCAAATTCAACTGTATGATTACAAGATAATTGTTAATAACATATCGTCAACTTTTTAATGTCAACAAATCAAAGCACATCCTCATCGGTTGGACGCAATATATTAACTTATTTATACGGGTGGCATAGAATTAGTAACAACATGGATATTCAATTGTCTTGTGTTTGTGCATATTGAAATGTTTGTGGGGTAACTATTGAATGCATGCATTTTGTCGACGATGAATATATGTAAACCTAGTATGAAAAGTTATTTCACCTACAATAGTTATTATATTGACGAAAACTCCCACAAATTAAAGACACTTTTTTCATCAAAGTGAAAGTAATACAGCGATAATAATGGCACATATGAAACTGCAGGGGCGTAGCAATAGCATCGGGGGCTTATGGACTAGGAGTAGTGCGAGGCATTTTTAACATCTCCTTTATCAGCTCTATTTCATATTCACTTTAGCTCGGAGCCCCCTGAACACTCGGGCCCTTGGACTTAGTTCACCCTATTCACCCGCTTGCTGCGCCCCTGCAAAACAGTCAACCCCAACGTCCTCGGTGCATTTATTCCATACGTTTGTATCAAAGATGCAAATCGCATCCTTTTTTTTTATACGTCCAATCTCACACGCATTTCAGTGGACAATAGAAAGTTTGCGAAATGAAGTTTACTTCAACTTCCAAGGCAACTGCAAATATATCGATTGAATGTCTTGCTCAGATTTACTGCAACGCGAACGTCTGATTAGTTACTGCACCAACAACGTCTTGTCGCTTAAACTACGGACATGTGTATCAATGGGCGATCAAGAGAAGGGCATGTGTAAGCGACTGCATCCCCGGACTGTATCAAACTTTTCCCCTTTTGTTTAGTCAGGTGGGTTATTGGTGACACTTCAAGACAATAGACTCTAGCTTAGGCACTTCGTTTGAATAAACATGAATGAACTCGCAAAGCGATGACCTTCTTAACAAGGATTATTCTACTATACTCTTCCAGAAGTATGCTACACTGCTCGCTCCAGTAAAAACAGACCATTTATACAGGAAGTTAATCCCCTTGCCGCTGAATTTGTGTACGCCATGAGCACACACAAATACCAAGCTTGACGTTTGGAACAGAAAATTATTTTAACCTAATTCAGTCATTAATTTTTAACAACATATGGCGTGTTTTTTTACCCAAACCAATTTAGATTTCCAATAAGATAAAATAAAAAACACTTATTTGCTGGGACCCCATTCACCCATATCTACACGGAATATATCCTGTGGATACGTACCATATCTACACAGTGAATATCACTGCTTTGTAAATATCCTGTATTACAGAATAGTACGTATGTATAGGGTCTGCTACGTGTCCAGAATACCATACATATCTGGATGGATGTGGTAGGGGGGCTTACTTTAGAACAGTGATAAGTTACATTTCAAGATCGTTACATTGAGGTTACTCAAGGTTTTAACATTAAGGTTATTTTTAGACAGCCCGTCACCCTTAAGGTTACTCTTGCTTTCTTGCCCTGCCTGGGCCCTTATATTGGGGTCCCACTTGTAGTGTTAAATCGTCATATATATATAGGAGTCACCAGCCTTGATGTTTTTTATTGTGTAGTGGAAAACATCAAGGCCGCAGGGCCGACAGGCCCGAGGCCGGCGACTCCCATACGACGACTAAACACTCCAAGTGGGACCCCAATATAAGGGCCCGCCGGACAAGAAAGCAATAGTAACCTTAAGTTTGACGGACTGTCTCTACTTTTACCTCATTCTTCAGGCCCTGCCCTCTATCGGGTGCTAATTTATAGTTTAAGCTTGTTTGCTATTGTTTTTGAGCAACATTGTAAGCCTGCGGCACAACCTTGAACAATATTATCTTTGATCTAACAAATTCTTAAACAATTACAGTTATCTTCGATATGTTCATAAATTCAGGCAATGCAACTACGCCAGTCTTGTAGAAGCAATTGTCCATACACATTCAGGGATACACTCAGAAAAACAGATTTGGTTATGCACATTATGCCCAGACGTGTTCTATTCAGTGACAGTTATACCTGAGTCGCCAGCGATGACCATTTGATATCTAACCAATGAACCATTTCGTTTCTTCTTTTTCTAAAAATAACGATCAAGTTCCTCTGAGGAACAAAAGGTAATACATAAAGCATCTCAAAGGGTTTATAAGACAGACAAATGGTTTAGTTTTCAAAGAAATTTTAGACATTTTCATTAATTTACCACATCTATTTTTAATGGTACAGCGTAACTTAAACAAGCACCAGATAAATTGTCTTACTTTATGCAATACTGTTATAAACCATTACGAAACTAAGAAAGTTGCCATCCAAAACGTAAAGTACATATTGCAAGGCTTCAACCACAGTCAGCTGTTAGAAGACCTTATGAGTTATACTTCAGTTGCGGCAATTGATCGCTAGAAAATGATATAAATCGGTTTTTGTGTTGGCCCAGAAAGAAACAGCTTACTCTTCATTGGCGAACAATCAATCGTCAATCAATAGCGACTGTGATATTAAATCACCTGTACCATTGCTTCATTAACGTTAGCGTTGATATTCTGTGGAGTAGACACAAAATCGAACATCTGGGTAACGAGAGCTCCGGGTACCGTCTCAGTTCGATTTCATCTCAAGAAGTTATTTTCAGTCAAGTTTTAATACACCGCAGCAAATTTAATAGTTACATAACACATCTTATGCGGTAGCCTATATCAAACATCAAGGAGCTGGTATACGAGCTTTTACAATTGTATAAAACCATTACAATTTTATAAAAACCATAGCATTGCTCTAATTTTTGTGTGGAAAACAGTGATTATATCAGAGATATAGGCGGCGAAACCTGATAGTACAAGGCAGGATTACACTTGTCATAAGGTCTTGGACAACTATGTAACCATATACATTGAAGGTCTTTGCTACAACTGAATACCCGGTGGCTGTCTGCGCATTTCACAAACCTTTACCTTGCAAGTGTTGACCAGTCGATTGATTAAAAAAGGATACTAGTATTCAAACATATGGAAAATATATGTACATGTAAACGAAAGTTGTGAGAACTCCTAAATCTGCCTTCAACATTTATACGCAATATACATTTATAATAAGGTAAAACTATAAACCCATGTTTAGAGGCCAAAAATAGAACCCCACCCGTTAACGCTTAACCAAAAAGTTATAACGGAACCAAAATAAATTCATTTGGTGCCATTTTAGCACTAAAAATTTGGTTTTTTTTGTTTACCCCCTTTGCGCTCATTTATCCCGGTATAGACAGCGATGTTACCGGAAATGGGTCAGCAGGGTTATTCACAAGTTTAACCCCCACCCTCGAAAATTGTTCTTGACATGCCACTGATGGGTATCCGAATATAGTCATTCCAGCTTAATGATTTAATGACATTGTCATTACTCAACTCAACATATCATTGCAAAAGTGTTCAATTAGCACTTAGGAAATGACACGCGTGCTCGATACGGACCATCGTAAATAATGATCAGCACATCAACTCATTTAATCTCTTCAATTTAGACTGCTAAAACACTACAATGTGTGTAAAAACGTGTACGGGAGTTAATTTGGACATTTTACCTGCATTTTACCTTCTAGCGAGGTCTACGATTTCATTCTGCACGATAGGTTTCCGTGCCAATCATTGACTCGCCTTAGTTGTGTCATTGTGTTTATCGCTCAGTTTAATGTAAAGTTAATTTGCCAAACCATGCTACCCATCAATATCTATTAGGTTTCGTTTTTTCGCCGGGCTCATATATATTTCCCGCCGAAATCACACTTAGCAGTAAAAATCCATTGTTTGCGCTTGAGATACAAATTTGTATTTATTATAGAAAAAGTTAACATGTTATATGGATTATTTACCACTAAGGCGTTTTTGCCATAACGAGAGTTGAGAGCCAGAAAGCCTCAACTCACAATTACCTGCTCCCACAAAATGAGCATGAAGTATCTATAGAAGATACAGTCCATTATTCATGACATACGGTTGTTTGATGACATATAAAACTGAGTAATTTTAAAGAAAAGCTGAACAATGATGACGCTATTTATCTAAAACCTTGTTTGTATCTTTACAAGGGGTAGACACTTGTAAAATGGTATTAGAACATCAGCAAACAGACAAACAAATGACAAGGGAATTTCCAAAAACTTTTTATCATGAAATGTAAGGTATAACTCAATTTATTTGGCTAATTTAAATTCAAAATATATGTATATAGCGCCCTCAATTTGCACACAAATGTACAGTTTATAGAAGGAAAAAGATAAATAATTTGATAAAGAAACGAAAATATATGTTAAAAATTGCTACATAAAAGAGGAGCCTTATTGCGCCCTCTTTTTCTCCTATTTTTGAACAGTTGATTAAACATATTTTGGTATGTAAAGAAACCTTTATCGTTAGTTTTAATAAACCAAAACAATTATTTCAATCGGTTCACAACTTTTGAAGATATGCCCTTTTGAGTACTCTGTCCACGGATAGCAAACAGAGTGGTTGGGATGGCTCATGCTGTGGAGTGGCCTGCACGATCACCAGACCTCACACCACTTGATTTTTTTCCTTTGTGGCAAAATCCAAGATCTTTGCAAACGTATTACAGAAGGCATTCGCAAGTATCCGGCGCACAAAGATGGTACGCAACGTAATTGATGCAATGAGGACCAGGGCTGAAACCTGTATTCACCAAGGAGGCAACCAGGTGGAGAGTAGAGCAGCACAGTAAACTCACTTCAGAAGAACCAAAGACAAACCAAACAACCTTTTAGGGCTACCTTTTATCCTAAAAAGAGAAATGACTTATGCTGTAAATGAAAACCAAAAAGGCATAAATAACCAAGCTAAAATAAGTAATTATATTAAAAAGTTATTGAGGAATGTTTGATATTCATGCATGGTATGTGTACTCCTTTTCAATCTTTGAAGTAGCCAAACCTTCTCCGTGGACATAGTGAAAACGGGTACATTTCTTTAAAAAAGCATATCTTCAAAAGTTGTGAGCCGATTGATATAATTTTGGTTTATTAAGGGGGTACTACACCCCTGTGGTAAATTTGTGACTATTTTTGCATTTTTCTCAAAAAATAATAACACACTGGTAACAAAAGTTATGTATATTATTGGGGCAAGGGATCCAATTACTACACTGAAATTTCAGTAACTCAAGACAAGCGGTTCAGTATATATGATAGGAAATGAGATACATCCTACCGGTACCTTATTTCTTATCATAAATAACGAACCGCTTGTCTTGGGTCACTGAAATTCCAGTGTAGTAATTGGATTCCTTGCCCCTATAATACACATAACTTTTGTTACCAGTGTGTTATTAGTTTTTGAGAAAAATGCAAAAAATAGACACACATTTATCGAGGGGTGTAGTACCCCCTTAAAGCTAACGACTCAAGGTTTCTTTACATACATTATATACTTTACAAAATATATTTGATCAACTTTTCAGAAATAGGAGAAAAAGAGGGCGCAATGACTGGCCTCTTCTTTTTGGGAAACCCTGTATGTGTATATATATATTATTAGTGTGATAGCTGTTGGTATTATTCAGGTCTAAAATTGAACAATATAATAATGTTTTGTTAGAAAAATTAATAAATGATCACATCAAACAATTGTGGACAAAATTCAATAGAAAAGAAACGACATTGTGGAGGAAATATTGATTTTTGAAGACCAACGTAAGGAGCCAACTTTATGCTTATTTTGTGATCATAGTGTGCTACGGCTCTCTGATTCTGAACCCTCGATATATTTATTCAATATTTATCCAAATTTAAAGATAAGAAATATGTACCCTGAGAGTTCTTTTTGCATTCACCGGCACAAAACCGATTCATCATAAATAGACATGCATGGGAACTACATGTGTAGAATGTCATCAAGGTGCCTTGATGATCATATTATATCAATAATGTTTGGATGAATTCGTGGTATTATTCCCAGAGATGTTACAATCTTGACATCATAAATTTGAATGGCTTGTGGGAAAAATAAATACCTGTTCACTTCAATCCAGTGGTGGAGTGGGCTGGTGTATGTGTGTATAAATTCGATTCTGTAAGGTGAAGTCAACGAAAAGTCGACATTAGTTACGTCATTGTCATTACGATACATACTTCATAAACAAACTGGTCCTATTTTACGAACGTATTTTATACTTTAATCAAGCATAAGGATGCGATAACGACGATTGCGGAGATGTGCAAATTTCTAAATTGGATCCACATTACAAGCAAGTGGGAGTCTCCGCATTCATTGCTATCGCTTCCTCACGCTTGATTGAAGTATGAATTAGTCAATCTGAGAAAAAGTTATTTATTAGTCCTATAGCATGAAACTGTGGTTGAAGTACGTAACATCAACCATTGTTTTGGATTTTACCGAAGAATTCTGCATTATCTGTTTCATTGACAATCATAATGAACTTTATTTGTGGCGCTCCGATGAATGTTACCAATTTACAGCGTAGAATATAATAAATTTCTCTATCGCGCTCGCTCTCTCTCTCCCTTCTCTCTCGCTCTAACTCTCTCTCCCCCCTCTCCCTCTTTCTCTTTCTCGCTTCTCTCTCTCTAAACTCGCTCTCTCTTTTGCTAGCAAAATAACTGTATAACCTTTTTAATTCAACAAAACAATGTAATTACTGCAGGTGATCATAATGAAAAGGAATTACTAAAGTAGTGCATGGTACACATTAGTTTCGATTGCCTAAATGTCAAAAGCCTTTGTTTTGTACACATATTCATTCCAAATTCCATCTTTGTTTTTCATTGCATTATCCATTTTTTTAAGCTCGTTTGATGGAATGCCTATTTATCTTTTCACCCCAAAACACTTAAAAGTGGCGAACGAGGAAGCATACTGCCTCTTATCAAATATTGAAGAATTAACTCGGTTAAACTGTGACAATTTAAAGAAGGCTTGCTTTCAGAACAATATCTAGGATATCTATCAATTGCCTTATAAAAGAAAGCTCTTTGGAATCTACAGCAAAGTAACTAGCCTTTCAAAGATTGACGTAATTGATGAAAATTTTCAGTCATGAAATTAAGCTACTGTTCAAAATAGGTAATTGATATGGTACTTGTACCAGGTTTGACATGTCTGTAATCTTGTTAATCTTCAGGCTCTAGTTCTACGCTTTAAAAGCAAACACGCGCCAAAATCAAGACATCTTAAGTCATGACACGTTTTAAGGCTAGATCACTCTAACTATGGCTTTTCACGCTATAAATGAATCAGGGAACTTACCAGTTTTCATTCATTTCACTCAATGAGTAAAATTTGACATTTACATATTTGCTTATTATATGTTATTACTAAATGCAAGAATTATGTATTATATAAAATCGGTTTAAATTCGGTTTAAAGGCTTAAAATGGATAAGGTATTGTTAAATTTCATAAATTCCGTTACTTCATAGAATATTATTTGCTAAAATGTATACGCCAATGGTTAGTTTGAATGAAATCGGAGGCAACGCAAGGAGATTACTTTTCAAAGCTTGAGGAGAGATGGTGCAATGTCACCTTATCAATACGAAATTGACTAGATCCATTTCGTCCTGTCAATATTACTAGTTCGGCATGTTTAGACGTGGCTAAAACACACTAAAAGCTTGAGCAAACATGTATCATGTGCATTATCTTTGAACAGAAATCCATTACTTTAATGCAACATTCTTTTACTGGATCTTCGGACAATGTATACATTTATCATAGTTGCATTTTCTGATATGGTGGCTTTTAGGATGGACTCTGAAGGGGTCATCTATACTTTACGTCACTATTATAACGGTTGAATCGTATCATTATTTTAATTTTCGTTTAAAGTTGATTACAGTTGTGGTACAAACGTGATTTGAATCTTAAACGAGAGTTACGGTTTCTGGCATTTTTTCCGTAGCATTTTGATCACATTCAGAAAAGAATTTTTGTACCATGTAATTTTCAAGTTTGGACGTTCAGTCACATCAGGAGAAACATCTCCAGTAATGGTCTATTCCAGAAAATAGATGCACATCCATTATAGAGGAGTTGTAAAACAAGGCATTTTGTGTTGCTTCTTTCAAATTCGATTGTTTGTGCAAAATGTCAAAAAACCTTTTCCCCTAACAAATGGTCAATTATGTTCATGTTGCTCAAATTGTTAATCATTTAAAAGGGCATTTCGTGATCCACAGCATCAACCCCCTCTCCGCCACTTTTCTAAAAAAAGTTGAGATTTGTATACAACTGGAAACCTCTGGCTAAATAATGTTTGTGTACAAACACATAATCATGCATGGACAATGTCATAAAAAGAGTATGCTAGGAAATACGGTACACCTTTAAGTGGATTTAGCTAATTTGAACTGTAAATTGTTCTAATTAACCAATGCTTTCATGTCGGTGGTATTATGTGTGGTCACACCCTAGGCAGGTGCCCCTATCTTGAAGTTGAACCATATGCTTGAACAGCTTGTTGCGCCCTTGTTGCATTTGCTGTGGGTGGTTTGCTGCATTCCTTTATGATTACAATGTTACTGTTTCAACGCTGTGAACGATGATCTTGTGTTTACGATTTCGTGCACTTATCATTGTGTATACTGAATTCCAATTAATTCAAATGACGAGACAAAATGTATTAAAACTTCTTTCTAAAGCAATTCGGTATATAGTCAAACAGAAAACAGATGTGGCTTGAACTTTGTCAACTAGGTTGAGCTTAAATTAAGATCCGGGTACTAGTAAGTGTCATCTAGTGCAGCAGTACCTATTTTAGTTGATTTAAATGGAAATTGAAGACGATATCAAGTTACTTTGATAGACGCACTTTTTTAATCACCACACACCCATCTCTACAGCCATGAAATAAATTATCTGACGCTTTGGAATAAAACCGTCAAAACAATGTTATAAAAATAAATGAAGACAGTCGTTAATGTGTGCTGACCGTGCGTGTCTATTGGCGCGTACTGAGAACGGAATTAAAGCACGTCGATTTACAGCCCAGCGCCAATTGACTCAAGCAACGCAACATGAATGCCGAACATGAATGAGCCTTACACCCGAACTTTAGTGAACTAAGAAACAGTCGGTGGGCTTTAAGTTTTCCATCAGTTTGAGAGCTTTGCGTAAATCTGAAAAGAGCAGGTCCGACTTTGATTTATGCCGAAACCGTTATATTTAAATCATTTAAAGAAATCAAGAGTGAAAGTGAACTAGAGAATTGCTGAAGAAAAGTTCGGAGTCAACGACTCTATGTGGGTGTGTTTCTGTGGGTGTGTATGTATATTTTAAATTAAAGTACCTGTATGGTGGCAGTCGGTTGTACTACTTTTTAGTTTAAAGTTTAATGGTTACTTCTGATATCCAGCGTGCCGGCCAAAAATATTAGCTGCTTTATGCTTCAAAACAGGAAGTACGAGGCACATTGGTTAACAACAATCAATCAATCAATCAAATTTATTTCCATCAAAAAATTAAAACATACAAATAACAAACATGATAAAAAACGATGGAGGAGACACAACTAGAAGCAAAAGCCTGTAAAATGTTGTGCCCCCTGAAACACTTAAAAGAAGGGCCTAAATATATAAACACAGATACACAAAATGAAAAAATACAATATACTAAGCCTGAAAGGGAAAAAAAAAAAAAAAAAGATAATACACTTAATTCTCACCTCACACTCACACCAGGCACACTCCACCACAAAAAAGTCATAGGCATGTAATAAAAAGGTATACACATAAAAATAAATTTATATGTGTAATACATTTATATATATCAAATTCAGTAGTATTAACCAAATGTTACCATATCATTGAATAAACATAATTCTACTTGTAAATATCAAAAACAGATTTCAAGTTTGACTTAAAATGGCCTAAGGTTGCTGACATTTTAACATTTTTTGGCAATGCATTCCAAACTTTTGGTCCAACCGTTAAGATACTATTTATTTTGTGGATAGGTATTTTATAATCATTCCTATTCCGTGTATTATAGTTATGATTTTCTTTGTGAGTCTGGAAGAAATTTTCAAAAGATCTAAGTAACATTTTGTTATTATACTTAAACATAAATATAGCAACTTCCTTATTGAACATATCAAAAATATTTAATACCTTAAACATTTTGAAAATTGGTTCAGTGTGACTAAGATAGTCACTATTGGAGATTACTCTCATGGCACGTTTTTGGATGCGGTACATTTTATTCATGTGTTCTTTATTTGCATTTCCCCACAGTAATAAACCGTAATTAAGATAAGGTAATATTAGAGTACAATATAATTTATACATGGCGTCTCTTGGCAGGAACGATTTAACTTTGTTTAGTACACCAATATTTCTGGTACAAATTTTACCAATATTTTGAACATGTTTTTTCCAAGTCAAATGCTCATCTATAGTAATTCCTAGAAATTTTGCTTCACTAACTCTACTTAATTTACACCCATCCAAGATGATATCAAATTCTTTGTTATTTATTACACTACTAGTCTGTGCACGGGTACCAAGATACATTAAATTAAATACATATAAATGTTTTAACATCAATTGATATCATTCACAAGTCACAACTACATTAAAAGAATGTTTTCGGAAAGGTAATGTCAATTTTTTTAAACATGATTTTGCATGACATAGACACATTAAAATTTAAAATTTCAACTACAACTTGAAATCCGCATTACTAGTTCTAAAACTACTTTCCACCGAGCTCAAAGTTTCACACTCAGCTCATGCTAGCTTAATTTCTAATTGCTTTTATCCAAGTCATTACTATGTTTTCGTAATACTTTAAATTTACCCGCGCGCAACCCTCCGCTCAGAACATAAGCTTACTTGTGTGTTATCGTTCGGAACAAATGCTTAATATCATATCCACATTACTCATTAAATACGCACTTGCTATGATTTTCCAATTATAAATTTTGCACTTTAATCGCTTGACAGGCTCAAATCAAAGCTATCGTCATTACACCGATAATCTTACATTACATATTATCTATACATAGGTAATGTAATACAGTTCATTCAAGTTCAAACATTAAAAGATAGACAGAATATTTTGGTGCAATAATAGCTCTATTAAAGGCTGCGTACTGTGTGGTGTGTTATTGATCGCAATATGAAGTCGTCCTAAAACGGGATGGGTAAACATTCTTGGACAGTAAAGGTTGCGTACACAATCTTTAGTTTTACATTCAACCAATTCAGGAGAATCGTACTAATCTACGAGAACACAATCTATTATAATCGTTATCATGATGTATAAAAAGCCCAGGGTTAAAAAAGAAAAACACTGAAGAACTGGCAGAAAATTTGTATGATTTCTCAAATAAATAATAAACGAAAGGGGGTAAGATTTCCCAATAACCGAATACCGATATGCCGATGTGGAGAAGTACTCTAAAAACCGGGTGTAAAATGGAGTTCTTATAAGTAAATTATGATCTGAGGGGCATGTGCTAAGACTGTGAACTGTGTTAATTTAAATTCAATCTGATAATATGTCAGTAACATCATGATTTTTAACATGTTTTGGTACCGCCGTTTGATGAAGCATACAGTATTAAATGACTGGCTCCTTTTTGTTCGGCTCTGTTTACTCTGAAGTTATGCCCTTCATCTATAAAGTCTCTTTCTTGGAATGTGGAACTAGGTTTCCAAAGTGGCGCACATAATCCCATTCCTGCTGCTCTGATTGACACATAACGTCGCGTGCCATATTTGATTGATTAATTAAGCATCCGACTTAACATGAATCATTAAGGTCTACTTATCAACTCCGGTCACGAAATTAATGCATCTTGGGCTGTCACATGGCATATTACAGCTATCCCATATACACTTGCGAAATACGACTTCTAAGCGATGAATTGTAGTACTGTAGAATATTCAAATTTGGTGCCACGATTGAGTCATACAAGCAATAGAATTGGAATATCCTCACCCTTCTACGATATTTGCCTAAGTATTTTTTTCTAATTTCGAGAACAAGTATGCAAAATGGTTCAAGAATGCATTTAACATATTACTTACCAATCTTTGCACAAGAAGAAATGGAAATGAGACAAAATAAAAGAAATATTCTAAACTGTATAGCGTGATTACATAACTAATACATGCTTGAACCAATTGTACTTATTCTCAAATTAATAGAACAATGACATATTATCGTAGCACGGTGACGATGTACTCTTAACAATCTGGTCTCGATCTCCCAACGTTAAAAAAACCAATAGCGCTCAAAGAAAACAGCCAACAAGCTTAAACTATAAATTAGCCCCAGATAGACGAGACGGCAAGGCCTGATCAAATGAGGGAAATTAATGGGTAAAAAAGGTGACGGGTTGTCGATTACTTAATGTTACGAAATAGAACTCAACTATGTGAGTCTCCGGCCTCGGGCATGCCGGCCCTGCAGCCTTGAAGATTTTTTGTTGATACGTGGCCCCAGTAACTTTGTTTCTATAAACTGTATTTTTGTGTGCACATTGATGGCGCTATTTTTATATATTTCAAATTTAATTAAGCTAAATAATGTTGTTTTTTGATACCCTTTTTCTGATGTTTTAATGTCATTGTACAAGTGTCTATCCCTTGGAAAGATGCAAACAAGATCCAAGATAAATAGCGCCATCAATGTTCACCTGTACTTAAAAGTTATTATAGTTTTTACATGCCATCAAATAACCGTGTGATTTAGTCAACTACCACAAATTAAGAAAATGGTGCTTAACAATCCTTGAAAAATACCGATTTTCCCATATATGTTGAAATTCTGATCATTTGGGAATTCAATCTGCTTCTCTTAATTGATAATCTTTTCACTGTGAGAGTTTCATGTATGAGAAAATCGTGCTTGAAATTACTAATTTTTCCATTAAAAACTGTGTTAAAGAGAATTAGAGGTATTGAGCCTGATGTTTTAATTGGAATTTCATTGCGCTAGTCCAGTGTGCGATGCGTGTTTCTTCTTTCCCCAGTATATTTTTGTATATCATTTATCCTTGCTGATGATTTCTGTGCGGGCCCATTTAGCAAAAAAGTAACACAGAAATTCATGGTATATTATATCTTTCACATCAAAATTATTTCATTTTATTAAAATTGAGTTACAAAATACTTGCAATAGAGCATGCCGGGAAGATGTCAAATTCAAATACATATCTAAGAGTAGTATTTACTGAATCGTAACCCAGTATTTAGTGTCAACAACTTTACCATGTGTGTGCATGAGTACATTTACGTTTTGTTTAATCATGCTAACTGATTTATGTGCTTCATTTTCTTTATACTAGACTAATCACTGTGTTGTATCGGTTGCATATGCACGTATGTACGTCTAATTTAGGTAAGCCTACCTACATTTTACGAAGATTATTTTACATTATGTTTGATGGATTGTTTTGAGAACACATTGCTGTTATAAGGAGCCAGCTTGTATTTCTTTTCGTGAACATAAAAGACACAGGTCTTCGCAAGGTATTTCCTGTCTTTGGCTATAGCTCAGACGACAGGATTCAATCAGAAAGCCCGTGTTACGTACCAGACTCGAATCTAGGGCAACTTGCTGTTTAACGTTACAGAAATTGCATGTCAAATCGGAAGCTTTCTGAGTTGCATCGATAATGATGAAAGTAAAATAGTAAATAAAAAGGTACCTTAGAAATACATACACTAAGTTTGTATGCAGAATATAATCTGTTGGAATAATGGTTTAGAAAGAGATTTTTGGCAGTAAAATTAATTGAAAATAGAATCCCACAATTTGTATATTTGAGTGGCAACCATGGATTGAGAAGTATTTCAAGGCCCGTAATTCTGTGTCAGCACAGAATATCTTCACATTTACCATTCTTTCTCAATTTTGAACAAATACCAGTATACAATGATACCGTATAGGTAATAAAACAACTTTGGTTATTCTGTAATGAGGAGTACAACATTCCATGTTAGCAATGTTTATGGGAGGATACCTGCGTACATTTATGTAAGTATGTATTATGGATGCTGTAAAAATGTTCTATTGTCTTGATTGGCTACCTTTTTCTGTTGTCAAGAGTGTTTTATTCTTATTTTTGTTCCATCAGACATTTGATCATGGAATTATTGCGAGTACGTTTCGTTATGAATCAGCAAGTAGCGATGTACGAAATCACCATACAACAAACATACCCCACCACCCCAACACACCCCCCCCCCCCCACACACACCCCCACCCAAATAAATAAACAAAGAGTGGCAACCAAAATAATAATCACATTACCATTTAAGCACAGGTTACGAGACTGATATAAATAAATGGAAAGAACGTCCAACTTGCGTTAAAAATATGATTTCCATATTTGAGCTCAAGTCTCGTCATGTCTGATAACGGGTTTTCAAAATGAACTCAAGCGAAAACCGCTTTCAATTTCTTTTTCTATAATCTGAATTGAATTCAACATTAAGACAAAACAAAAGTGGGAATTGATATCTGCTGACGTAAGCAATGTATTTTGCTCGTATTGCGTTAAATGCATTTCAAAACAATGTTAAAGGCTTCTAATTGATAACCAAAATGTTATTTGATTTCGTTTTCAATCTCTAAAAATATAAAAGCGTTAGTGTTATTTTTGAATTCTTCCGAGGATTTATTTTTCTGTTAAACAAAAACAAAGTGCACGTTTTATTTTTCTTACGTGGAAGCGTGGGGGTTGTCAGACTTTGCCAATGTTAATCCGGAATAATGTGATAACTCATTTTCTTCATAATCGCATTACTGAGCAACAATTCTGCTAAGACGACGCACTCTCATATTTACGGTGAGATATTAAATTAAACATTTGATTCATATTAACTTGAAGGGATACTACACCCCTGTGGTAAATTTGTGACTATTTTTGCAAAAAAAAAAAAAAAAATGAACACTGGTAACAAAACTTACGTATATTATTGGGGAAAGGAATCCAATTACTATACACTGAAATTTCAGTCACTCAAGACAAGCGGTTCAGTATATATGATAGGAAATGAGGTACATCCTTATTTCTTATCATAAATAACGGACCGCTTGTCTTAATCACTGAAATTTCAGTGTATATAATTGGATTCCTTGCCCTAATAATATATTCATTGAGGAGGGTGTAGTACCCCCTTAATGCCGCTTTCTAAATATATATATTATCTTATCTTTTTGCAATGAACAGCCATGGTGTACGTTTATATAAAAATTATATCGGTAATAATTCTGTTTTCATGAATAAGTCTATAGTACATCAATGACTTCCGCGTTTGACGTAGCGACAGATTTACGCGAAACAATAACTTCTGTGTGTGCGCCGAACAGTTCAGCGCGATTTTTCGCGCTTCAGAAGAAAATGTAAGTTGTGATTAAAATTTAATAATTTTACCAATTTTAGAGAATAAAATAACTTATTATTTGTAAGTGAGGTAAAAGCTACACCCACGAAACATTCCTTGGTTCCAAAGGCGAAATGTTTACATTTTTCAAAATGCCCTCCCAACAACTGATAAACAGTAGCTCTCTTTCTGTAAATAAACGAATATTTAAATGAAATGTTTGATTGGGTGTTTTGCTCAATTTTTTTGAGTCTGAATAAGCGCATAACTCTACGATACTGCCACCGCTGGTTTTGATATGTTGATGGATGTCAGGATCTCCATACTTGTAGAGATCCGTCAAGAACCAAAATATCTGTAAAAAATATTTAAAGTAGCTTAAAAATGGGTGATAAATCGAGAAATCATTTTCTAATCAGAAATATCGACAAATGTTACGAGCATCTTTGAGATTGCATTAACTGTTTCATTTGCACAGATTTCCTTATGCCTGGGCAGAAAGAATTGACAAGAAAACGATGTGTCTAGCTTATTAAATAGTTAATAGTCTAAAAGTGCGCAAAATGACATGTGTATGGAAACTGTAGTTCGGAATTTATGAAGCTCTGAATATCCCTTTATATGATTGTTGTGCAGATGAGGCGGTACACCGGACTTCTTTCCTTAATTACTCAAAACTATTCAACTTGTACGAAAATCTCCATAATCTCCCTTTTAAGGGGAACTAATTGCCCTCTACTCTATATAACAAGAACTTATGTGAATCATTCGCATTCCATATCAAAGATTTGGCTACAAAACGATACTCTTATAAATTCATCTATGCACAGTTTCCACCTCGATACACCTGAGTACACAAATTTTGTTCCAAGCACAGTAAGTCTAGCAATTCATTGCTCTACACAGTCTGTTTTACACAACACGGTTGAATGCATAGCATCATAAGAGCTGTGTTAGCTTCTGGCTGGTGACTAGTGGAAATTAGGGCATCTGTGATTGGTTTTGTCAAAACCACAGTAGTTTCCTTCATCCAATCAGAAAAGTTTTTACGCTCTTTATTCGCATCCATTGAAGCTCTGAAATATGAGGGGGGAATGTAATCTCGTAGTTTCAAACAACAAATAAGAGGAACAGTCCGGTGTTGAAACCTTTGTAAGGGTAAAAGTACCAACGAGAATAGAATTTCCATTGTCTAAACACAACACAAGGTTATAAGTATACAAACAATTTATGTTTCCTTTATTGTTTTAAAGTCATATATAATCAAAAACTTAATCTTCAGTTATGTAAAAAAATATCCCTACACTCTAATTTGTGTTGCTAATGAAGTGTTATATGCATAGAGAGTTTGCATGGACGTGTGGTCAGTGGTAAGGTCAAGTCTTGTATAAAGGTCCATTTCTCTACACGTGTTGATTCATATCTATCCGAACACATGGCAGTGTCTCTGGTCTTGTATCTTTTTATTAAACGAACGTGATCCATAGTTATCAAGTACGAGATTGTTCCATTTAATATGCGATGTCGCAGATTAAAAAGCTCCTATGCGTGTGGACCGAAGGTGATGCTGATTGAGGTGGCGCCATTGTATTGTCGATGTGTTTTTATGAGTTCCCTCCTCTTTACAATCAGTGTAACAATGGAGTGTAAACATGCAATGTCTAAGCCTATAGGCCTACAGAATGTCTACGTCTTCAAGATGAAAAAGGGTTTTAATAACATGAATAGTTCTTTGAAAACCTCTCCTCCAGCTGAGCCCCTAAGCCGCAAGAACATTAATACTGCGAGGAATGAACCAAATCCCATGTATATAACCAGACATTGAAATCTCGATTGATATAAGGCTACCAAACGAGTGGAGATTAAAATGGAAATGTATGTAATTGAAAGAAATCTGGTTTAAACCCTTTGAGCAAAGACATAAGATATGGTTGAGTCAACACATAGCTCTGCGAAGAACGTAAATAATGTTTTCATCTCTTGGTAATGTGTTCGTTTAACATCAATGTTGAATTTATGAAGAGCTTGTATATTAATGTCTTATTTCCAAACATACACAACAGGGAAGTGTTAAGTGATTTGTCAGTTAAATATGAGGCACATATTAATTGTGAAGTGTCTGTACAAACATATACGATGGATATAATGATATATTATACAAATGTTTATATTCATAGGACTTTTAATTTCCTTGATTGAAAATGACGATATGCTGGACACTTATTTAGCGGTGCCGGTCGTAGGTTCAGGTTCTGTTTATTCATGACCTGATAAACCTTACATAAACTTGTCATTTCACAAGGAAGACTCTTTGACAAAAATATTAGGTATCAACATAAATCGTTTATCAGCCACGACCTGTTTAGGTAAATGGTACGAAGATTAAAGTTATAAGACAGAAGAAAAGTGTAAAACATCTACTGCCCTTTCTCCTGTTCCTGTTAAGCTTCCCAGTAAGCTAGAGAGACACCCGTCCTTCATTTATCTACATGCGCAGATATATAGATGTTGTGAGGGATGCCCATATCCATTGTTTTTGAACGTAATGTACCGAAAAAATTTCTTACACTCCAGGCAATATTTCCTTGAAAACCAAGTTGGGAATGCAATAAAAGTCTGAACCCTTCCTACTGCCAACTACATGTGCGCGATTGAGCTTACATATCTACATAAAAATGCATCCTCAGGCAAAATGTAGCATAAATATTGTTAAATTAATAAGGGGATTGCATATATGCACTTCACAGTAACAGGGCGTAAGACAATGCGAAACAGAGTTCAAATATGTGAGACAGATATTGCCTTAACATTACCATACTAGTGTGAAGCCGATAGACAATCTTCTATTTTATTAGTATTACATTGTATAATCACGCCTATTGGTCGCTGACACACTTGAGAGTGTAAAGTGAGATATGGTTGCTTGTCATTATATCTTGTTTCGTATGTTTTGCTGCAGACCAGACATTAGTTGCATAATGCAAACTGTCTCGGCCGTGAGTGCATTGGTTCAATTCCCATCGGTTTTGACTTTGTATGTACTTTAATGCATTATATGTCAGTATTCATAATCACAAGTGGTCAGGTGAAAAAAATAACAATCGGAATAAACTGGGAAAAAAACAGAAAATAATGAAAGATCCGCGTGCATGCAAAGACCACAAAAGGGCCAAGTTTAATTGGTAGGGAGCATGACATAGCGGTGTTCGCACTAAAACATTGAGACAAATAAAGCTAGCACACAAGAAGAATGATACGGGCACCATAATGGAAATCCCAAGGCTTGATTTAAGGGATGTCATTTCCGCCCTATGTGTGCATGAGATTTCTCGGCAGGGACAAAATACCAAACACTTTAGTTTTGATATATTATTAACTGACACTCAAGAGCCGCAAAACATATGCAGTTATCGTCTTCTACGATATACATGTAATTAACAGTACAATGCAATTTTTAGGTTCAATGGCTAAAATTGGTAAAATATGCTTCCTGTCATCCCACTCGCCTTAACAACGTCACTTGTAATCAATAAATTAAACCACTTGTTATGGAAATGAATAGTTGTAAGATTATTAACCCTCGTCTTTAATCCAACCAGCACGCTAAATTGCACCAATACATCACCAAATAACTTCGTGTAATTGTAAAACGTATGTACAAGTGTGAGTCACCGCGAGATTCTTTTTTTAAGAATCAATTCACGAATATTCAAAATTGTGATTGCTGTTAGGAAGTGTATACCATAAGCTTTTAAAATGTGTTTTGTATATCTTTTTAGAACTATCCACGGTTAAGAAAGTACACACTATGACTCGGGCGCTAATTGAATATTCAAATGCATAGTGAAGACGCACGCAGGGCATACATTTTATATATTTCGATCAATAATAATAACTTTAAATGAAAGTAATTAAAAATGTAATTTTAATTAAGTAATATTATATTAAATAATGTTAAGGAATTTACATAACCGTGGACAGTTTTATATTAAAGGTTTCTTAATTTTGGAAAGGGTATCAAGGAAATGCAATCGTCGAATCCCACGATTATTTTTGCAAATGACAGAAAACAAATTACTATTTGTACACATGTTTTCTTGAATTCATCAGAACTATTTTTCATGATTTTTTAAGACCAGTTTTGACTCAAAAACGCAAAACGAAAACGTATCAAAATTGGTACTTTTTGCGTTATAGTGGTGAAAAAGAGGGAATACCAGATGCAAAATTCAAGTGCAGTAGAACTGAAAATGTTTGTGAGGATCTTATATTTTAATTTCACTTCTCTCTATTTTCATAACCGGTTTTTGTAAAGATTTGTTGAGGTGTTTAATCTAATCTGTTTAGTATCCACTTATATCTATTTTTTCCTAAACCGTGTTCTTGTACAGCGCTAATTTGTTTTAATTTACATTTGGTCAGAAATGTATTTACAATTGTTATGTCACTTCGAAATTTCAAACTCAAAAGGTAGCTGTGCCTTTGTTCAGTTTATCTTTATTGGATTACTACCCGGGGGTGTTCCACTGTTTATGTCAGTGGGGTAGAGGGGGAACCTTTGATATTGGATTACTACCCGGGGTTGTTCCACTGGTTATGTCAGTGGGGTAGAGGGGGAATCTTGCACAACCTTTCTACTTAGCGGTAGCTGTAAAAGACAGAAAACAGAAATGACAGAAATGACAGAAAAGACAGAAAAGTTAGAAGTTATGAATTAGAGAGTTGTCAGGAAGCTGTGGGAGTTAAAATGTTGGGAGTTTGCTGGATTGCCATCAAACTTGGTGGATGCGACTACCATCGGGTGCCGATAATGGTCAAGGTCATCGGAGTATAGATTGTTGGATTGGTGAACTTGGTGAATTTGACAAAATTTAGTTTCTGTAATTAAACAAATTTTTGAGCTACAGACACTTTAACAGTGCCACCCTTACAGTTTCATGAATGCCTCCTTACCTGCCATGTCCGTGCAAGGATTACTTTCATCATTTCATGCACTCAGATCAACAGTGGCATGGCCAACGGGGAGAGGGGCATCAGGGGAAAAGGGGCAGCTTTTCAGCCGGCCTAGGCATTTTTATTAAATTGTTTTCATCTAATTGTGGGTAACTTGTGAACTTTGCTTATTTTTGGAATGGATATAGAGTCTTCAATTGTGTCTCCTGCTTTATAACAATTTGTTGTGCCATATAAATAGTAAAAGCTAATAAAATATAATTGTGATGATTGGTGGGGATCAGCATCCACCCCTCTCCATGTACTCCACCACCACAAAGTTCTCGCCAACATCCCCGCCAACATCACATGCACTTCAAATAAAGTAGCTTATACTCACTGCGCCACTAAGAAACTCTAAAAATATGCAGGTATGCAACACAAACCTGCTGTGTATCAGCAGGTCCTGCAGCTGGTCAAGGCTTTCTGGCTTAGAGCATAGACCATTTTTAAAAAACATGCTTTGAGGCACAGTCCAGACTTTTGTGACAGTGTTACATTAGGACCACATAGAGTGTATGGTCAAACCACTGTGGTCAAACTGAGTTGACTCATTCTCACCGGGATTCTCACTCATTTGCATTCATTACTATCAATAACTACTCTCTAATTCATAACTCCAAACTTTTCTGTCTTTTCTGTCATTTCTGTCATTTCTGTTTTCTGTCTTTTACAGCTACCGCTCTACTTAGTGTCTTTTCCTTGGTGTCAATAGGAGTCAATTGCGTTTTTGCGTTGGTGGTTGTTTTGCCTGTTCAGGAGGGTGCTTTAAGGAATCTATATATATATTTGTAGAGGATTCAGTAGTGTGGTGCAAATGATAATGGTAATAATATCAATTTCACGAACAACATTATGATTTCATTGGTCTTTATCCAAGAACACGAGAAATTTTATAATGATTTTACGTGTATCTGATATATGAGCATGATGCTCATTAAGAAAGCTTGGGAGCTATTAGGGTTTCATTAAGGATCAAGATATAAAAAGAATATTAGCACGGCATAGATGTACGGGTGTATGATACGTACGTTTGTAAATTGCAAGCTTTATTTGAATAAACAATCATAAATGAGACAATCAATCCGTCTTGAAATAGATGGGGGCATTTGTTGTCAAGAAATGGCTGAAAAGAACAAATAATGCTTAATTGAAACGTGGATTTTATGTTATACTTAAAACGTTTTTAAAAATACAAGCAAGAAATTGATAAATTCTTAATAATTTTCAACAAACAAATATTCTCAATATCACTGTTGTGTTTTTAAAAGCGGTCAGTGAAGTGCTATGCATTGTTTAGTGAGTTAGCATTGATAAGTGGTCAGTGGTAAGGTCAAGTCTTGTATGGATATATTTCCATTTCTTCACGCGTGTTGATTCATATCTATCCGAAGACACGGTGGTGTCTCTGGTCTTCAACTAGTTTGTAGCTCTTTACCAGACGGACTTAATCCATAATTATCAAGTACGGAATTGTTCCGTTATGCGTGCACGTTGTAGCGCATATTAATCAACTCTTCTTTGTGTGGACCTAAGTTGATCCTGATATAGTTAGCGCCATTGCATTGTCGATGTGCTAAGAGATTCTTTACAACAAGTGTAATGAAGGAGGGCAAAACGTAGTGTAACATGGTACAATATAAATGCAATGCCGAAACCTATACAAATGTTTAGACCGGGTATTTACTTCTGCACGAAGAAAAGAGGTTTTAATAACGTGAATAGATAATGGTTTACTCTCCCAAGCTGAACTACAAGAACATTAACCCTGCCATGAAATAACCAAATGCAGATATTCAGGCATTGCAATCTTGATAGATGCCAGGTTTCCAAAGAACTTTACAGCAGATTAAAATGGAAATGTATGTAATTGAAAAGTAATCTGGCGTAAACCCGTTGAGTAAATACATGAGATTTATGGTGAACGTAAATTATGTTTTCCATCTCTTGGTAATTTATAACTTTAACATCAATATTGAATTTACAAAGTGTTAATGTCTTATTTGGAAACATACAAAATAGTGAGCTGTTAAGTGATTTTAGTAAACTATGAGGCCCAAATAAACTTTAAAATGGCTGTACATCATGGGATATGTTATGCAAAACTAATGTTTATATTCATAGAAGTTCATTTCCTTGATTGAAAAAGAGGAAAGATATGCTGGATACTTATTTATCGGTCCCGAGCTTATGTTCAGATTCTGTTCTTGTATGACCTCTTGATAAATCTTACATAAACTATGTTATTTGTCAGGTAACTTCATGTGGATATGACCAGGTTGCATATACGCACAATTATTTGACACGGCGTCGTTGAGCAAACTTTGTATAAGTTGCTTCTTGTTTTTAAGTCACTAAATAATCTGGCGCCAGAATACATCAAATGTCTTCTCTAGTAAGTTTGTGAGACATAGTTTTTTTTCCTATGAGATAGCAGATATAAGAAGAGATGTCGAAATCCATTGTTTTTAAAGTAAAGTAATTTACTTACAATTTCGAAGAAAACCAAGTTGGGAATGCAGTAAAAGTCTAAACTCTTCTTTTTAAATTGGCATCTGCGCGTTTTAGCTTACATAATATCTACGGACAATGCGTCCTAAAAGCGCATTTATAAATATAACCGAAGTACACTGCTGAAAATGTATAATGTTTTATTATCATCCTTCGTCTTATGGGTGAGCAGTGGTGTTTCAATCTCCTCGTGTTTTCCATCTCGCACGCTAACCATCAAATGATTTGGTGTAATTGTAGGACACATGTTGGTAGCACCGGAGACGCAAAACGTATCAAATGTGGTGTAATTGCAGGACATATGTGGGTAGCACCGCAGACGCAAAACGTATCAAATGTGGTGTAATTGTAGGACACATGTTGAAAGCACCGCAAACGCAACAAGTATCAAATGTGGTGTAATTGTAGGACACATGTTGGTAGCACCGCACACGCAAAACGTATCAAATGTGGTGTAATTGTAGGACACATGTTGGTAGCACCGCAAACGCAAAACGTATCAAATGTGGTGTAATTGTAGGACACATGTTGGAAGCACCGCAGACGCAATACGTATCAAATGTGGTGTAATTGTAGGACATATGTTGGTAGCACCGCACACGCAAAACGTATCAAATGTGATGTAATTGTAGGACACATGTTGGTAGCACCGCAAACGCGCAACACGTATCAAATTTGGTGTAATTGTAGGACACAGTCTTGATAGCACCGCAGACGTTAAATGGTAAAACGTATCAAATTTGATTTGAAAATGACCAATTTTAATTTTATTAACAGACGAACACTATAAAATCAAATCTACTATCTTAATATCGAACAGCGAAGGTAAGTGTGCTGTGAAGCCCGTGATTTGATTTAAATATTCCAAACTATACGGACTCAAAACTTGTAGATGTAGATGACAGTATTATATTTGAAGAGCTTAGTTGCAAAAGCCCTTACATCCACCTTTTGACTTTTTGAGGAAAACAGTTTTTTTAATTGTGCAATTATTACTTGTTCGATTTCATTCATTTTGGTTTTGGATAAAGTGTTGATGAATAGAAACTAAAAGAATAGGTTTGGTACAACTTTATTATATTATTACTTTTTTTTATTATTTCTTTTATATCGCGCCTTTTGTGGATGTAAGGCCTTTTGCAACTAAATAAATTTACCTCTTTTCTAGAAACCACCTTTGCAATCAAATTTGAGCCCATTTTTTGCACTACTTTTTGTAACTTGACTAATGCTTTCAAAAATCGAAATATCTCATTTACTTTTTTTAATTATGAATTTTTAATTAAATTCGGCAAAAAGACATTTTTTTAGTATTTCCGAAGCTACAACCTTTGTTAATTAAATGATTTTTTTAAACATAGAGTTTTTTCAAACATGCCAATAAAGGGCTTTTGCGACTAAGCTCTTCATTTTCTGTATGGGTTACCCTTTTTAGTTTATCTTGTAAAATTTCCTAGTTTCTTTGGGCAAACGGAGCTCTATTAGACAAAGGTTAAGAATGATCTATATAGCCGATTTTGTTTCAGTTCAGTTTGATATATCCATGGATAAGTATAAAGGTAAATACAAGCTTTTATTTCAACTTGTCAAAATTAAAATTTAGTCAGTTTACAAGTCAGCATTGCACTGTGCGTGAACTTGAAATCAATACAAAAGCACACAGCAAGACTGGTATTGTAGAGAACTATTTTATTCAATTCATTCACAAATAATGAACAAAGTTTAATACATGCTACAGGAAGTATTATAGCACCATATAGCGGAGCACGAATTCAGGAAATTGTGTCACTTGATTGGCAACGGTGAGACATGTACGTGACAAATTGACGCAATATAGGCATTTGCAATTTTCACATAGCCTGAATATGTAACATGAAAGTTTCCATTTTGACATAGCCTGAATGTACAACCATGAACCTAGCATGATAGTAAAGTGGGTCTTTTCAGTGTGACGCCAAAGTACTTAGTTGAATGTTTTGGATAGTTATCGTTCAATGAAAAAAGAGTTTGTCTGAGAATAAAATAAGAAGAGTATTTTAATTGCTTTTTATCACTTTGTTTTATATTAAACACACAAAAAGTTTTAAAATGTGTAAAATCACGATTTTTACGGTTATGCGCGGTTTTCGGAGGAAAATCTTTTAAGTAAAAAATATAATCTACCATCAGCTCCACATACACTTGCCTCTGTAACCGGGAAAAATATTTCTTTAAAAATGACAGATATATCTTATACAGGACGTATCAAAATAGAGTAAACAGCTTTAAAAATGTTACTACATTAAAAAGTATGAAATATTTGGTCAAAATGCTCTAGGTGATAGCTGAATCAACATCTTGTCAAACACCCCCACACACCCCCCACACCCCCACACCCCACACACCTACCCGTTTACACCGCCAAACGAGGACACCTAGCCTTTCACTGTACAACCGAGGACCTTATACATTTGACTTTTTGCATTCTAATCGTGGACATTCGTGTGAAAACCTGACAATTAATCAACTAACCGAGGACCTCGACACATTACCGGCATTGGGGGACCTACCCCCCTATGCAATTTTGAGCTGTATAGCGCCCTCTGCAAGCGTTAAAAAATGAGGACGTCCTCGTTTTTGTGTGTGTCTGTAGTTTATAAGTGAAATGTCAAGTGGGTGTCCTCGTTCACGCACAACTGTAAAATCACTGGCGTGTGACCATTATTAATAACTCAGTGGACTTTTTTTCTGAGCCGAATTTAAAATTGCAGTTGCGAAAAGTCGATTAAAATCAAAACCGCATTAATGGTATACGAGGTATTGTTGGTCGAAGCCGATTTTCATTATCTGAATCAATATTATTGAAAAATAACACTTTGGTGTTTTGCAAAAGTACATTCTACAAATCATATACTTTGAAAACTTGCTTAATTTATTGTTGTTAATGAGTTATGTACGTTTTACAAAAGTGTTGTTGTTTCATCCTCTTTACAACATAACTCAAGAACCACAGGACCTACAAAAGTATCTGTGATATTTGAATTCTTCTACACGCTCGCTACGAGTTGAGAAATGCAATTTTTGCTAAAGCTCACTACCATTCGCAAGATGCTGCGAACTAGTTTTTTGGCTGCTTCGATCAACAATACATCATACACTCTCAAAATCACATGATTCACCACTTTCTTTACCGAGGTGTGTGACCGAGGTGTGTAAGTGTGGAGTTTAGCGTACTGCAAATTACCTTGGGTTTTTTATTAGCATTTCTCACAATTTTCAAGATGTGTTTTCCGGCTTCAGTCAACACAGAAGTGTTTGTCAACTTCTCATCTCTAGTAAAAAGTGTATCTCTGACTTATCCGATCGATAACTGTCTAAGTACGTGATGCTATTTTTAAGAGTTATTGGCAAAAAGGTCAAGTGCTGTCTGACCCTAACATGGCCAGATTGGCCATGTCATGAAATATAATGACAAAATGCCATAATATTTCAAAACGTTACCAGAATGTATTGACAGGTAATGACAGAATAGCGATGGTATTATCCGACACCGCGTTTAACATGCCTGCCACCAAAACACTTCGCATTGACATACTTTGCTACAGAGGCCAAGGCATTGCAACGTTCTGTTGGTTTGCTAAAGTTTGCTACGTTTCGGTTACATATTAACTCTATAATTGACGGTGTCCTTGAACAACGCATCGTATGAGATCGAGAGTCTGTAGATTCTTTATCTATTGATCAAGAAACTTTTGATTCCATTATAATGATATAAATTTGTTGGTTTATAGTAATATAAATTTTGTTGTGTTGCTGTTGTGTAGGATAACAGCAGCAGGAAGCTTTGAAAACTAAAGCGAATCAAAGCACGTTTTCTCAACAATTCTGCTTTAGTTTCAAGATGAAGTAGATGTGTCCATGGAGTGGGCGGTTCTTACCTATATAGCGTCGGGGTACCATTTTCAACCATTTTGGAACAATGAAATAACGACGGCCTTTCTCATGCCGGTTTTGGTATAGCAAATGGTAGATTCTAGATACAGAAAATACCTTTTGATGGATCTTATTTTGGTGAAAAATTGGTAAAAGATTGGTAGGTTTGTGAAACTCAAAGGGCAGATCCTGGCACATTTTAGACCACCTCCCCCAGTTAACTATGGCTTGGTATAAATTCCCATCTTGCAACAAAAGAAGTGTATTCTTACAATTATTGCTATAACTAATATCGATTACTTCTCAAATCGACCTTGAATTTCCTTAAGGACAAAAACATATATTAAATACAGCCATGTCGCCAAAAATATCCTAACAGTTTCTATTCTAATTTCCTGACAAATTTCTCATTTAAATTAAGGTAGAATAGAACTATTTTACCAGTCTGTAAACCAGGAGTCGGCTTGATATTATTGCTTATTGATTATTTTAGCTTTTGAACATTGAACGTATTTAAAGCAGTGCATGAATGAATTCAAAGCAATAATTATATTTTGTATGCGGGTATGGCTACTGTGCCTTATTACTTCGGCGTTTAATTCACCCTTCCTCAAAGAAAATGAGTATTAAATCTTTAATACATCGAATACCGGTCACATTAAGTACGATTTGAATCATGTGGATTAAAAAGAGCCACCTTAAAAATGTAGCAGATTAAAGAACATGCTCAAAGGGTCATCGTCTCAGTAAACATATTAATTGTTCATATCATACACTTTGCCTTGAACTCAAGAAGTCTTGAAAACAATAATAGACAAACAGATGGTAGAAAGTATATCTTCGCAATACAGTTGGTTAAACTATTAGTAAATAAACGATTGACTTGAATTATCAAAACAGTCAGTTTCCATTGATGAAAAATGTTAAAAGATGTATAGAGGCACACCATTTCGAGGGGGGGGTGAAAGTTTTGTCTTTAAACCTGACCTACCTAACTGTAAGTACAATAATGTATGAAACTTATTTATTTAAGAAATACCTAGTGTAAAAAAACGCCGAATCAAACTTCTATGCCGCCTGGAAATATAGTGGTACGCCCGTACAGATATTAATAGAATAATTTAACGGAAGACAGAAGACAGGAAATACAAAAGGAAATAAATTTTAGACCTCCCAAGCCGATTCCGTCTCACCTGTATGTATTGCTACAGGTATACCAATCCATCAGTGTAACAGCTGAAATCATATCCGATTTGATTTGTTCACCACCGACTAAAGGAAGAAGCTCAAAATGAAGCAGATATGACTAAGAGTAATTTACATACGATACAAATTGCAATTATTTCCAAAATGGCACTCTCCAAAAATGCAAAAAATTTCCATAAAGTAATTGAACCAAGTGCTGAATTTGAAACTCGAGACATTCGAGTCATCAACATTGTATATATGTATACACGAGAAGCGTAATGAGTTGACAATGGTCCGTTGCAAAAGAATTTGCGATATATCGTAACCTTTTCAGTATCGCCTCTCTGTCGTGACGCCCAATTAACATTGTACGGTCCATAGGCGTAGATCCCGTGGGGATAAATCCCCCCAATATTTTGTCAGGGGGGATGGTCCATACAATCACTCCCCCCCCCCCCAATGTTGACGCCTTCTGACCATATTGACCTCATATTTGCCCATTTTAGCCCCCCCAAGTGCAAATTTTTTGCGCGCTTCGCGTGCATTTATTCTACTTTTACACCATATTTCATCAGTTTAGCCTCAAAATAGCAAAATTTTTAGCGCCCTTCGCGCGCATTTTTACCATAAACTTATACTGTCGCCAAAATGTGCTGGATTGACTATACTTCAATATTTTTTTTCAAACTCCATCCCCCCCAATGACAACCTTCACATCGTCACAAGAATCCAGTCGTTCCGTTGATAGGATTATCGTTTCAAATAATACCTGTAGCCTCAGCAAGACATATTATAAGTTATCAAATTACGTGCCAAGGTATTATTTTATTTCAAAAACAAAAAGAGTATAAGAATGTGTGACTAGTTTGCGTAATATGCCACACAGATGAAGACCCATTTGCGTTTTAAAGTCACAAGGCTTTTGCCAATTTATCAGCCTAATATCAAACTTTACTTGATCAGTTTGCAATAAAAAGTCCTTACGATTTTGGTCCTGTGAATTGCAACGTTTTTATTGTATGAATCTACTAGTTTGTCTCCAGAAAGTACGGAAAGTTTAATATTAAAAAGGATCGTCGTGGCAGCGAAAGCATTAAAAAAGGAAGTCATCCCCGGGAATTCATTATCTACTGTTCATCTTGCCAACGTTAGTATCAAAGTTTTGCAGCCCCTATCCATATACCTATGTGATGGGTTCAATGAATCTTATAAAAGGTCCAATAACCAATACGATATTATTAAGCAAACTTTAGTGCATATCATACCACGGTTGCCACCAATATGAGTTCAAATCAACAATTTGAAGTTCAAATGAACACTGACATTTCTTTGGGATCCAAAAAGAACCGTTCAAGGACAAAATCAACACACGTTACTTCAGGGACATGATGTAAAAGTATACAAGAAAAAAACATGCTCTAAACTTTAAAACATTTTGACAGTATATTCCACAGGAGAGTTGGCAGATCTTAGACAGTGGCATTACAAGTAGTGATCGGGCATGTAATACAATCTACTACTTTGCTGTTCCTTACGTTGACCTGTGATTTGATACGTTGTGTGAAATAAGAACCTTCGGGGCTTTCCGATTTTTCACAAACGTTTTGTTTAATTTGATACACTCTACGACTATCTTTGGATAGCGTATAGGCATTGATAGCGTTGTTTGTTAAATATTTTTTAATATTTTGTAACTCCTCAAGGAATTGTTAGTTTGTAAAAAATAAAGCGTCTGACAAAACATTGTATAAGCTGTAAGCTTATTTTGTCAGATCACTTGTGGGGTGAATATCTTTGGATGACAAATGCCAAAGATAATAGGTTATTCACCTTCTCATAAGCTCAAGGAATAATGTTCCTCTATTTATTTAATCATTAAATTTTTTAAATCACATGACAATTTTGATCAGATTTTGCCCACGATAATTCATTCCTTGTTACTCAAGAGATAGGATCTGGTGACTTAATGTCAGATTTAATTTTTGAATTGTTTTGACTTATTTGTCATAACGTTATTATTTTGTACTGCCTTTTGATATTATTGTATTGGTAGTGTTTTGTTCTCGTTTTTTTATTGGGGGGGGCTGTTTGTTTGTTTTTGTTTGTTTGTTTGTTAGTTTTGTTTTGATTTTTGTTTTTGTTGTTGTTGTTGTTAGTTTTTTACATGCTTTGTTAAGGCGGATGTATATATAATGGATTTCCAAATCCCCTGTATATATTGTTATATTCAATATCAAATGATAGCAATCAAATTGGGTCTCCTCTTTTACGTGCAAAACAATATGCTTCATTTATGGTGATATGACGTCATTATGTGAGTACACCCACAAAGGATTTAATTCTGGCCATTTACAAAACATGAGCTACAATTTATTTTTGGCTAGACAATAATTGAACAAACATGTGGATGTCACCGATGTTTTACTTAGACTAGTTATCGTATGTTGACCGACCATCCTACCCCGGGTAAGTTGGTTGGTCAGTTTTACCACGGTTGTTTGGTGCATGTAGAACTGTTATAGTCATAACTAATTAAATATGAACACTGGTGGCGCTAATCCCCATGTTATTTGTCTTTTAAGATACTTTTTTTGCATATTTACTAGGGTTAGAGGCAGATTAAATACATCCAATCAGTCAGAATCAATCAAATACTTTAAATGTTACTTATCCAGTGGCCTTCTTCTTGTTGTTGATTTGAAAGTTCTGATATATATCCTGATTCATTTGTCCTGCGAAGATCATTGTTCAGCGAAGTCCACTGAAGACTTTTATATCCTTTGCGTAAAATCCTCGCACATGGTGGTATTTTCACATTTCCCATAATTTATTCAGGAAAACAGGCCTGCCTCCTTATCCGCTTTGTTTCCACTAATATTGACATATGTGTTGTTTCATAAAGGTACGTACTTTGACTTATTCTAGATTTTCTCCGATATATTTCTCGCAATTTCCTTTCTTTGAAGGTATTTGGACTGTAAGCATACCATTACTAGCCCACAGCAACACTGTAATACTGTGAAGAATTGTGTTCACATTTTCTTATATACCAAACACAGAAAAATCCCATTATGATTATATTAATAGTCACTTACTACTTTCACAACATATGATGTAATCTGGATATTCCCAAGCCTAATTTTACACATTAACCTTTCACATAACAGCACTTCCTGGTGGAATTCCAATGTGATGTCATATCCATTTTATTCTAGGGGAATACCCAACACCTTTGTTTACTGTGTTTGCATAACAAGGGGATTCCCAACTTTCACGGCATAGATTTATATTGTAAACAAAGATAAATAATCAAATTAAATTACGCTGGGCACATCACAACTGGCATTAAAACATCAGAAAAATGAGTAACAAACAGCAACACAATTTTCTAAAGAACCTTTTATCATGAAATGAATGGAATAACTCGTATTATTTGGCTAAGTAAATTTAAGATATATATGTATAAAGCGCGTTTAATTTTTAATACAATTTATAAATAAAAAGAATTACCACACAAAAAACAGAAAATGATGAATAATTTCATTTAAAAAAAAGGAAAAGCAATTATATTTAAATAGCTTCAATATAGATATGTGTATATTATTGTAAAACCTGTTTTGTCTAGATCTAAAATTGAAATTGTATGATGTTTTGTTTGACGAAAATACAAAATAATCACATCAAACTACCGTGATGTCCCCACTAAAATTAGCGTTTATGATGTATTTACAATAACTAAGTCATTTATTCTCCTTGTTTGAGCGCTCCAGTGCACTGAAAATAAATGTGTTTTGGGGGTTGGTGACCACTACTTGATTAGGGTTAATAAGGTTAATGTCAATGTCCTGTAAGATCATGACGTCATACTTTACATTGTGGTGCTTATTAACATGAATGGAAAAAAGAGACGCATTAATTGCTAAGATCATGACCTCATACTAGACATTTGGTGCTTATTATATGATATGAATAGAAAGAAGAGACTTATTTGCAATAGGTTGAAAGAAAAGAAACATTTCTGTGAATGTAAAGAAAAGAAAAAGCCCATTGAAATCAGATGGTCATACAAGGACACTTATATCATGGACATCTACTAGAGAGAATAGTTACTCCTTGGTGTCACAAAAATACACAAAGGTTAATGGAAAATCTTGAAACAACTAATCTTGGTGGTCTCAAAGGGATCTAATGTTGCATCCGTAAGGGACAGTCTTTACAGTGATCTTCGGAAACTGAGGGGGTGTATTTCATACCGATCATTTTGTTTAATAGATGTTGTACTCTTTCAGCATATTCAGTGATATTTCGCGCTTCTCAACAGCTCTCAAAATTGTACAAATGACATTTGGAGTTGACAGTGCTCGTACTTGTACAATGTCAAAATCGAACCTATACACACACCAGCAAGATAGAAATGATTACTGGAAAGCCTCGAGCCTTGCAGAAAAGAAATTAAGATAGCCCAAAGGCAACGAGAACAAATTCTGCTTGTGTTTCATTTTCTCCTCCTACAGTATCGTACACAACAAAAACAATACATTGACATAATAAATGAATACGTTGTGGAATCGTGGGGCATGTGTGCGTCTAAGGAACAAATTCGTTCTTAATTTGTTCAGCTTTCAATATTTTTCCATCTAATTGTTCTTTAAAAACATCGAATAATACGACAAATATTATGCCATTCTAAAGATACATTTTCGGTCTCAAAATTAAAGCAGCCAATTATCGAGGTTATATAGATCACGCAAAATGTCGGTGCTTTTGGGATGTTTATTGTGAAAAAGTAGTATACTGTTGGGTGGCAAAAACAGCAAAAAGTAGGTAGAGAAAGTCAGCATCCAGCCGAAAGTCTCCATGGCAATCATCGTACAAAAATCTTTCGAAGACTCCTCCCCCCAGCAATAGAAACCGAATATATATTGTAAATGGTATCGGCAGCTAGACATGTTTGACATGTGTATATAGATGGACAGACATGCAACCGCATTTCCTGCAGCAATTCAAAGACAGTCTTCTTATAGGAAAATAGTCCGAGTTTGAAAAGAAGCAGCTGAAACCATCATTCAGGAATTCGTTACAGTTGCACTTTAAAAAATACTATAGTCAGTGCATGACTGGTTAATATTGCTGACACATCATAATATTGGAATTAAAACCTATATTTTTCATGAATAAAAATCCTGGGTATAAAATCAACTTGAAATCGGCAACTATATTATTATAAGGGTCGCAACGGAAATCAATTGAGGCTATTACTAGTATTAATACAACAAACAAGACTGCAGAACATAATGGGCTTCTTTTGAGGTTTATCATTCTGTACATTTCGTTCAAATGTTTTGAGTTGTGGTCAAAAATAATGGAGTTACTCTCGGATAGTTACTCTTCTTGACGTGTTAATAATTTAACAAGAGAAACAGCTGAAACCATCATTCATGCATTTTGTTACAGTGCATAAGTAATGCCTCATGCAGGGCATCGATGACTGTGGTCGTTTAACAAACTTTCTTACATGAGACTAATACATAGGTGACAGAGAGGATTTTTATATTGCAGCAGCTATGATTGGAATGCCTTAGACACCGCGAAACTTCCAAACTTTAAGACAACTTTGTAACAAGTTGACAAGCTTATTTACAAGAAAACGGACTGATTAGGTTTAACCCATATCTCTTTAGACCATAATAACCTGATTATGGTCCAAATTTGTTCATTTTACAATACATTAGAGGATACGGTTTGTTCTTGTGATTCACAATAAGCGAATCAAAGTAAATCATCTTTTTGTTGAGGTAGTAAATGCATTGACACTCGAGAGACCCGTCAGTTGAATTAAATTTATTTTTACTACTATGTTCATTGTTAAAAGGCACTTTATGGAATAAGCTGTCTGCTATATCTAATTGGATATCACTGTAAGGAAAGGTGTTACAATACGGTTGGTGATTGTCAAAGATTAAGTAAATAAAGAAAGTTATCAATCCACTTATCTCATAATCTGTACTAGATGTAGCAATAATGGAATATAAATGAATACCATTTAGGTATATGTATTGAAAATACATGAAAATGAGATCAATATTATAGTAAAGCTACCACTGAAATTTAAATGATCCTAAACATCTTCTCTAATGGGATATTGCACCTTGAAACTATTGAAAATATTTGCACGATCAATAATTTGCAATAAAGTTAGCGCAGAAATCATCATGCAAAGTGATCACCATGCAAATTGTGGTTTTAATGGGTGCCTTCCGCTCTTATAAGCAGAACTGCTTAGTTTATCCGAATCTAATGGAGAGGGGAACAGTTTTACATGTTTTAAGAGGCCAAACCACGAACATGATGTAGTTGGTCAATCTCATGCAATTCAAAGTGTTTCCTTCACTAAAATATATACTTTACATCTGCTCTCCTCCACTACTTTTATTGAATTTAGTTGAAATGTGTTAACTCATCTAAGGTTTATGCTGTGTGCAAACCTTTTAACGAATACAAACCATAATTGGAATGCTTTTACACACAGTGAACTCCTCTAAGTGCTCGCTTACCTGACTGTATGCCACACATGGTTGTAGCAGGTAATGGGATTTGACTGTGGAAAACTTGATTTCATATATAACCAAATCTGTCCTCCCATGTAAAACACAGTATATGCTTTGTTAGATAGCAGTAGATACTTCATTTTATTTGGAAGACAAATTGATTCAATAGATTTGTCGCTCTAAACAAAGTACAATATATGTTATGTTGTATACTTGCAGATACTCATTATTGTATTTTGGCTTTATGAACAGTGTGATTTAAAACACTGCTCTCAAGTGAAAATGAAGTAAATGTTTCGTAATCTATTTTCAGATACTGCGTACTAGCTTAGGAGGGCATAAATGCCATCGTGTAGAATCTATTTATCGGAGAGTTCCGCTTATTATTTAAACCATGCGTGGTTATAGAGTTAACATAAATGTTGGTGCAATCTTTAAGGAAAAAGGGGTGAATGAACTACGTTCACTTTATTAGCAAACATGGTGCATAGTGGGTATAAATTCCTTGTAATCTGTCTCTAACATAAAGCTGATAATTATCTCAACAAGTGTTAGTTTTATCAACTTTGATCGATGCCATTAACTGGTTTAGAGTATGATGTAATTTGCTATGGCCCTTAAAATAACACAAAAACTAAAAAGCTGCAGTAACAAACTTTGCAAAGTCAATGCGTGTTCTTTTCATCATTATTATCTGGTATCGTTATCATCATAAATTTTCATCATCATCATCACCACCATAATGATCTTCATCATCATCGCCACAGTCGATACATTGATTGTCGATAAAGTTCGAACAATATGTCATACCAGAGAAACCCATTAACAGAAAACGTACTATAGAGCTCGTGAAGGACAATGTTTCCAATGCACTTATTCCTCCCTTTTTTGTGTTTACCTTTCTTCTTTGTTTTAATTATGTATTACACATGATATCTACAGGCATAACATTATGAATGAACTCTTCCCCATCATGTCTACACCATCAAATTATCTCGTTTAGCTGTTATTACCATATACTTCTCTATAGTTCTTAGTATAAATCTTAGACATTCCCTCCTGAGCGAAACACCTATCAGATCTCACAGATAGTTAGACAGTCTTCCACCAGCGCTGTGATAAGAAGATTATATTCGTGGTAATCACCACATATCTTGTGCTATACAGAAAAAAAACCCAATTCCACTCTGCATGTTGCCCTGTCCACTTAAGTTACTCGGATGTATTTATTGATGTGTCTATGACTGGCTCTTGTGCAGAAATCTTGCTACCAACGATATTTTGCGCCTCAATCCTTGTGATACGTGGTGAAAGATAAATGCATCTAATAAAATCAAAAGATGAAAAAAGAGCTAAAGCTAAGTAATATGGACATAGATAGTACGTTCTAATGTCTTATGTCTCTCTCTCTTGCCCTCTGGTGCAAAAGCATTAAATCTACGGAGCTTGGAACTTACTGCTTTTTATTTAGTTGTATATTACCTGCAGCTGGCAGGATGTTTTCTATTCTGGCTTCTGTTGCTCCAAGGCATTATGTCTTCTAATCAAAATAAAGATAATATATGAAATAATATGACCTTTGACATACTAACCTGTTATATTGCATTACATTTAAGCACATATAGCTCCGTTTCCAGATGTGCTGACAAAAACATGAAAAAGCGTAAAAGCAGAAACAAGCAATTAAAATTACTAAAACTTAAATTATTGCATAGGATACAAATGTGTTATCAGTGCCCTTCTGACACTGTCAATGGTTGGTGCTTCACAAATGTTGTTTCGTAAGGAAGTCCCTGCGACAGCAACTGCCTACTACTCGAAAGTTTCAAGTTAAACAGAGCGAACCTTAAAAGCGGTTGTTGCAAAAAGTATTTAATGATTAGAGTTTGAAATAATAAGGATTAAAATAAAAACAAATCAAATTAACAATATTATTATTCGATTGATCTATTCTAAATTGTTGGAAATAATAAATATCCATGAAGAAGTCGAACGAGTTTATGCTGATAATAGAGAGGCTGTGATATGTCTGATATGTCCTGGTGATTGCGCATGTCAAAATTATGAATTGAATATTTAGACGGGCGTAAACACTATAATGCGTAATAATTCGCAACCTTTCAATTAGTTTAATCAAAATAGTTTCACTCCAAAAATTACAAGTTTTAATACACATTCAAAAAGACCTGCATAATTTGTAATTGAACTAACGTTGTTAAGGATTGTGATTTTAAAATATGATCCCAAGTATGTAAAACATTGTTAATACTCTAATTAATAGTGTAGGTATTTGTTTATCAAAAATATTGTAGTATAAAAATATTGTAGTATACAAATGTGATTAGGGCGGGAAAAATAGTCTATAGAAAAGACATAGAGATTTTTGCATATTGGTAGGGGGAATTATTCTCAAAGAAGTCAACACAACCGTAATACCTAGAATAACAGAGCGACCTCTGTTGGCGTATTTACAATGTATATCATTACCGTCCCCTCTTCAAAACCTGATTATATTAGATCCGATCTTGAACTCATATATCTTTTCTATTGTGCATTATTATAGCAACCTGATAGAGAGAGACATTTGTTGGTGTATTTACAATGTACATAAATACATCAAAATGCTATACATACTATTATTAACTACTAGTTTTTTATTAAGATTACAGAGGTTAGACTATATACTAGGACTTCGTTCATAAATATTAATGTTTGCTGAAAGAATGATGACAAATTATGTATAGGTAATGTGATGTGGTACAACAACTTTAATAGCAATGTGCGTTTTCCAGAAACAGGATCTGCCCAGAAAATAATTTCTTTTATTTGTATACATGACGTTATGACGCACATGAAGAATATGCAAAATATGGATAAACTACAAGCAACCAAAAAAACATGAATATGCAAAAAAAAAATCTCAAAACCATTATGGACTGACGCAATAATTTCATATGATACATTTTCAATTCTTTCCGGTTCTGGAAAATACACATTAGCACAAAATTGTTGTACTTTCTAGATTTAAATACACACGAGTTTTTCCTTTTAAGCCAGTCACCGGATCTGTATTGATGGTTTCCGCAAACATGAATATTAATAAATATTAATATAAATATCAATATTAATGTACTTTAAATACACACATTTATTCTATTACAAGTCACTCACCGCATCTGTCATAGCGGTTCCACAACCGTGCATAAATATTAATGAAGTTACTTCTATAACTGCTCATGTAGATGTAGATGTCACATTACGCGTGTGTTTTACAAGACGTAATACTTTCAAGAAGGCATGCAACATGGGTTTACCTCCTTTGTGTTTCAGGATAAAATAATCTGTCCACCCAAATCAAAACGGAGTATCTCGACATAAATAACACAACTGATACCTATGTATTATTGCTGCGTTTTCAGACAGGTGTTTTTGAATCAGTCTATTCCCAAAGTAAACATAACGTATCTACGAGTAATTTACATAGCAGGTACTTCGTTATTACTTGTGATGGTAGAAATGCTTGTCGTAGAGGGTATTGAACAGTGTCGACAGACGACAAGTATTGTTGTCTTAAATCATCAACATGATCACCAACATGATTACAACTTGATGTAAGGGTATAACAGGTGCAAACCTGAAATTCTTGTCATTTGAGGACACTTAACTGACAGGTTACTTAACATTTGGATGGGGCTTATATCATATCATGTTAATTCCCCTTAATTCCCCTTTCAATGCTCCAATAATATGCAAGTGCGAGGTAGAGTTCCAAATATTACTCTTGTTTATACTGACCAATACAAGTACATAACCACATTGTCTTAACATTATCGTTGACGTACCACATTTTGTATTCAGTGACTTAAGGCCAGAGTAATGGAAGACACATTCGTTCACGACCGAATTTGAGATTTTTTGATATTTATCAACACTAAGATGTATTCTTTCACTTGAAACTGATAAAATACAACTTGCTAATATTTATTCGTATTTTTGCTTGATTTATTTCACTCTTTTCAACTCTAAAAAGTCACATGGCTCAAGACAGATTAGTAAATTGGCGGGAAATAATGAGTCAGAAATGCGCGAATGCGAAATATTGTGATTACGCGCGCGATTCGCGTCGCGTGACGCGGCGCAACTCTGCGCGTATGTCCAACGCAGTCAAGACGCATTCGGTATGTTGTTAACGCCAGCAAATGTGGTGTAAACAAAACAAAAATTTGCAGTCAAAATGCCACTTAGATTTTTTAATTATTTTGAATTTTGGCGCACTGAAAGCAGAGATTATAGATTCATTGGTGCAAAAAGATGCATATTTAGACCATGCACCAGATACAGCTTTTACAAGTGTGAAAGTCTTACCGTTTTAAAATTTAAGGACGTTTTATGCATAATTTTGACATTTTTTACTAAAACGTCGATTTCTCAGAGTTCACTTTTGACAATATTGCGCGATTTTTGTGACAAGATAACTCGAAAAATATGCAAGCAAAGGGTAAACTTTTTGCACTATCCTTTAGAGTACATCAAAGTCTAGGGAAGGTTTTTTCATTTTTTCAAAATATTTGTTTTAAACAAAAATATACACCATTATGTGCAATTTTTATCTTAATAGAGTGACAAAACGGCTTTTTTCACATGTTTTTTCAATATTTCGAAAAAAGAGACAAATTTCGAAAAAATAAAAAAACCTTCCCTAAGTTCATGTCTCTTCTTCATGAAAAGCTAACTGAATTTTTTTTTTTACTCCGAACGGATTTTTTTCTAAGTTGTCACAAAAAAATTGGGGTAAAAAAGTAAATTTTTGTGATTTTTTCAAAAACTTGAGATTTTTGAACAAATCTGACGTCACCATGGGATTCCTTGACTCATTTCCTTTCCAAAAATGTATAGTTTTATATACTTTGGACATACAATTCAGAAATAATGAAGTTCGAAAAGGTCCATGTTCTCTCCCATTACTCTGCCCTTAATTATTGTTCCTTACCTGATCGGTCGAACGCGTTATGTTTGTTTGTTTGCTTGTTTGTTTGTTTGTTTACATATTGCACATTTCATGTTTTTAAGAAAATCATTCCTTTTATCCCTTGTAAATTTTAAGCTCGTTTACTTCGACATTAAAGCATCTAATTCTAGGTTCAACCATGCTTAAATATTCAATTAAGTACGTGTGGTTATCGCACAGTAAGCAACCAATATTTGATAAGTGCAATAGAAGTTATGAATGGCCATTAGAACAAAGCGTTATTGCGTGAACAAATTCATAGTATATAGCAGGCTACACAATCAATGATGGGATATTATCTTGGCGGACATAAAACAAGCTCGCAGCTTGTAAAAGCGTAATAATTATAATGAAAATAAATAATATAACGGATACCTGTCTGTTCACTCGGAAGACAAGTGTTTTGAATCAGTCGCCTTCCACAGTATAACGTATCTACGAGTAAATAGCGCTATAGATACTGCATTATTACATGGGAGCATATAAATCGAATCGATATTAATTTTTAAAACAAGGAGATTTTTCAATATCGCTTTGAAAACTCTCTTTATATTTGGTATATTTTATCTGCTAGTGGACTCAATATCAGATCGTAGTGCAGGGAAAAAGTGTCACGCTTGAAGACCCACGGAGCAGATAATTGCCACTTAGATATACGATAATGTGCCACTTGTGGATTACAATCGGTGGAATGTATATAGTACAAGTCCAAATGTTTCAGGAAAATCGACTACATAGTATATAGTATAGTGCGCTATGGGTTTGGGATTTTCTTTTGCTACATTAGTGGAACCAATCTTTTTTGGCATATTTAAACCTCAAAGAATACAAATTTGATTGGTTCAATTTTTCTATGCCCCTTGTGGTTCCCCCGAGGGGTCGAAGGTCACAGTGGGCCAAAACTTAAAAATAGTGCTATCATGTTTAGTGTATCTCAAATTGTTTGTCTTATCACAGGGAATGAAAAGGTCAATTGTCATATTTTTCTACGGTGCTTAGTCCAGTAGTTATAAGGTCGAATAGGTCAAATGTCAAAACCTTTATACATATAGGTCAAAATTTAAAAATGGTCCGATTTCATCGAAACTGAAGTCAAATTATCTCAATTTACAATTTTGGTGCAATTTGCATTGTCATCTCCAATTTCAGAGTACTAAAATACAGCCAAAGTCCAATAGAAATTATGTACATGCCCTTTTACCTATGATTTCATCGGATTCCGAGGTTATACGTTTCTCAAACAAATTGTTTTTCTATTTCGTTTGTCGAGATGAGTAATTTGAGACAAAACGCGATTGAATCGGTGCATTTTCAAAATTCGGCCTCTGTGCATGAGATATTTGACATTTAACTCCATAACTTCTGAACTAAGAACCCTAATGCAATATGATAATTGACTTTTTTATTCCTAACATTGAGAGGAATAATTTGAGGTAGCCTATATTACAACATGATAGAACAATTTTACATTTTGGCTCCCATTATGACCTTCGACTCCTTTTGGAAATCATAAGGGGTATAGAATAAAATGGAACCATATTCTAGTTTTATCACTTGAGGTGTAAGGATGCCAAAATTCATTGGTTCCACTAATGTACCAAGACAAAATGCTAACCCAAATATCTCCAAAGAGCGCATTGTACTAATATGCTTTGTTACTTCATTTTACTTGAAAATTCCTTTATAGGCAAGCTAATTTTTTTAATCATGGCCTCAAAAAAACGATCTGCTCAGCTCTTGTTCTTTGCCTTTTTGACTATTCAATCTCTTCATGGTATGCAGGCATCTCCAAATATCACGCGCAAAGACTTCAATGTGCTCAAACAAAATCATTCGTTTCATCCTGAATAAGGATTTTCGGTATCACATCAGTCACTCTGACTTTCAAAATCTTGGCATTTTAAATATAAATAACAGAGCTGAGCAGCTCCGTTTAAATCATGTTTTTAATATTTTTACAATACTTGTCCTGACTACATGAATGAGAATTTTACTAGACTATCAAGTGTGCATCATTACAGCACAAGGGGAAGGGACTTTAATTTTCAAGTTCCACGGATCAAGTCTTTTAGTTCTGGTTCTTTTTATTTTAATGCTATCAAAAACGGGAATAGCTTGCCGGAAGATATTAAATCTGTTTCACTGAAATACAAGTTTAAAAAAGATGTCAAAGCTCACCTTTTAAATCAAATGAATGTCTAGTTTGTTGTTTTCTGCTCCAATGCTTTGTTTTTGATTTTTGGTGTTTTTTACTAGTCTTAACTTTTATTATCTTTTTTCTGTAATATAAGGACCCCCACACATCATGTTGCCCTGTCCACTTAAGGTTATTAATTATTTTAAACTGTTGTGATTTGGTAGCTCACAGCATCTTACGAATGGTAGTGAGCTTTGGCAAAAACTGCAATTCTCAATTCATAGCGAGCGTGTAGAAGAATTAAAATATCACAGATATACTTTTATAGGTGCTGCGGTTCTTGTCTTACGTTATAAAGAGGGCTGAAACAACAACACTTTTGTAAAACGTACATAACTCATTAACAGCAATAAATTAAGCAAGTCTGCAAAGTATACGATTTGTAGAATGAACTTTTGCAAAACATCAAGGTGTTAATTTTTAATAATATACAGTAAGCCAAAAATTTAAGGTACCAGTTATGTTTACCCCCTGTATGTCCTAAACAAATACACAATGTCATAATTGGAACCAGCAGCCAATAGCTGCATCTTTTAGCTCGAATTTAAGACCTCATTCGTTGAAATTGTTTAAGAAATAAAGACACGACGATCCAAAACCCCAAGGAAGGTGCCAACTTAAAAGTTGCAGTTTCCTCCATTACATGCTCTATTGATATGTACACAAACCGTTCGCAAACAAGGGAACTAGCGCCGTGCTTCCATTGATTAGAACGTTAAAACTAGCGTCATGCTTTTATTGATTAGAACACAAAAGTGCAACTTTTGATTTCGTCTCTTCGGTAGGTTTTAGATCACCGTTTCTTTAAATCTCAACCAATTTCAACAAATAAGGTCTTGAATCAGAGCTAAAGAGTTCAGGTATTAGCTGTTTGTTTTAATTTTGACATATTGGTCTTTATTTAGGATATACAAGGGTGAACACAACTGGTACCTTAATTTTTTGGCTTACTGTATTTATCTAGATAATGCCAATCGATTTTTAGGTTGCTTCGACCAACAATACCTCGTCTACCCTTAAGTTACTCGAATGTATTTATTGATGTGTTGATGACTTGCTCTTGTGCAGAAATCTTGCTACCAATGATATTTTGCGCCTCCATCCTTGTGATACGTGGTGAAAGATAAATGCATCTAATAAAATCAAAGATGAAAAAAAAAAATAATATGGACATAGACAGTAGGTTCTAATGTCTTATGTCTCTCTCTTCCCCTCTGGTGCAAAAGCATTAAATCTATGGAGCTTGGAACGTACTTACTACTGGTTTTTAGTCAGTTGTAAATTACCTGCAGCTGACAGGATGTTTTTTATTCTGGCCTCTGTTGCTCCAAGGCATTATGTCTTTCAATCAAAATAAAGATAACCTTTGACCTACTGACTTGTTATATTGCATTACATTTGATCACATACCGTAAACGTTCGCCTAATGGCGCTTTTGGATTCTTAGAAATGTGAGAGCGCCATCCTTGTAAAATCTCAACAGCATTAAGGATACGTGTATGTTAAATTGAGCAACCTGGACATAATGCCTCAGAAAAAATATCGTGACATGACCCAATACTTTAGGTCACTAGGTTAGTTGCTAGAGCAGCAAATGTTTTGGGGTTTCTTCAGGTATTCTTTCTCAAAGTGCCATTGGACTTAATTTGTAAATCGATTCATACGTTATACCTAACTCATTTTGGTGAATCTTTTTATAACATTGTAATTTCTTCATATTTTTTTAATATTCTTCAGTTCAAAATTACACCCTTCTATTGTCTGACCCGTTAGCGCAGTCGGTAGAGGGTGCGCCTTGAATGGTGAACGGTACTTGTTCGAATCTTAATTTCTGCTCCCACTTTTATGTGAAGAAGGGTCAAGAAATGATTTTGGATTTTGTCCCCATTTTACGAACGAATATTATGAATTTTTTTTAATTTAATTTTCTTATTTTTTTTAGATAAATAGGCACTGCGAACAAACGGCAACAAAAACCGCTGACAAAATTTGCTCCACCTGCTACCTATCAATGCGTGATATATTCCACTACATTTAACAGTTAAATGACCTTTGAAAAATAGAACGGCCTCAATATTGCAAATTGTGTAACTACATTACTTTATTCATTTATGCATTATAAATGATCAGCTATTTTTTCTTTTCTTAAAAGGATCGAACCCAAGTAGATCAGACCATTGATCAAATAACTATCAGACCACGAAGTAGTTACGTAACTCCGTGATGGTATCGGAACCAAGCACTGTTTGTATGGCGATCATTACGATCACGCTATTTTGGTATGCCTTTTTTGTGTACTGATTGTTTCGATCGTGGTTCATTACTTAAGTGCGTGATCCCGTTGACATAGTAACATTACGTAACTTCGATACCGGGCTTCGATACTGAATAGTTGTTGAGTGCACATAATATGGAAAGCCATTGGGGTATTGTGTGCCTTCCAAAGCGCCTTATAACATGTTCTCATTGTGTTGTGGAATCCTAGCCAGTATTCAATGATAGCTATAGAGGCCTTGCGTTTATCGATTGGCTCCAAACAAAGGATTTGAACCGGTTTCTTCCCCATGGCGCAGTGCAGTCCATTCAATCAAATGTTGTCATCAACCTATTTGATCGTAGTGCATTTTGTTATGTGTGTGAGACGAACTGTCGCGGTAGATGCAATCATGCTTTTGTTGAATGCATTTGAGTAGTCCGCCATATTTACGGGATGATACGTCATATGCACAGCCTCTATTCAGTTGGTCGTTGTATGATTTTGTTCGTTCACTCATTCAAATTTTATTTATATCATTTGAAGACTGAGCCTATTATGATACATCCTCCGTGGAACAGTTTCAAACAAATATAGCTAGGGATTATTGGGGCAGAGGTTATCTTTTGAATCCTCTTAGAGGGCTATCATTTTTTTTTTCGGAAGGGGGGTCCCAAATTTACAAAAAGTCCGCGACAATAAAATTGCGCACCCCCTATTTCGGCAACAAAAATTGTATAATCCCAAACCCCAAAATTGTATTGAAATCAGTCTTTTTGAATAAAATAACACACTTTCTGTGGTCATCGTGTGACTCCCTACATTTTGGTCATAAAACATTGTATGACCCCCATCCTATTATTCTTTCCAAGACTTTATGACCCCCGTATATTTGCCCCCCCCTTTCGAATTAAATGATATACCTCTTATGACCACTGATGCATAGGCAAGGACACTCGCGCGAATTGAAAGACTTGTCGCACGCGACAGTTCGTCTCACACACATAACAAATGCCTATACAATCAAATAGGTTCATTACAACATTTGATTGAATGGATTGAGTTACTCTAAAATGAAACGATAAAAACAAAGAATCATGAAAAAAAGACACATACAAAAAAATAATAAAATAATAAAATTATATAATCAATGTTAAAGATAAAATCAAGAAAATAGAGAATAAAATTTCCTCAAAATCAGAAAAAAACCCATTGACAGACATCATAATCTGTCAGAAATTACTGCATGAGATTCGAACCATCAATCTTCTCCACAAGTTCTCTTTATCCTCGCACTATAGTCTAATGCTCTGCTCACTGGGCCACAACGTATCAGGTGAATGATTACCGCGTTATCATGAACAAGTTTGTTCGATCTTGTTCATAATTGTATGTGTCGATAGGTTTCACCCTTTAACTACACGTACCCTTAATGATCAGTGATAATAGTCGGCTTTTACAGGGATGGCGCTCTCTCATTTCCACAAACTCCATAGCGCCATTAGGCGAACGTTTACGGTATATAGCTCTGTTTTCAGATGTGCGGACAAAAACATGAAAAAGCGTAAAAGAAAAAAACAAACAATTAAAAATTACTAAAACATAAATTATTGCAAAGGATACAAAAGCGTTTTCAATGCATTTCTGAAACTATCAATGGTTTGTGCTTCACTAATGTTGTTCCGTAAAGAAGGCCCTGCGACAGCATGCCTACTACTCGAAAGTTTCAAACTAACAAAGCGAACCTTTAAAGGAGTGCTGAAAGCAAGCAACGAATTTTGCAAAAAATTATATAATGGTTAGAGTTTGAAATTATGAGTTTTAATATTAAAACAAATCAAATTGACAATATTATTATTCGATTGATCTATTCTAAATTGTTGGAAATAATAAATATCCATGAAGAAGTAGAACGAGTTTATGCTGATAATAGAGAGGCTGCGATATTTCTAATATGTCCTGGTGATTGCGCAATGCGCATGTCAAATTTTTGAATTGAATATTTAGACGGGCGTAAACACTATAAGGCATAATAACTCGCAACCTTTCAATTAGTTTAATCAAAATGGTTTCACTCCAAAAATTATAATTTTAATACACATTCAAAAAGACTTGCATAATCTGTAATTGAACTAACATTGTAAAGGATTGTGATTTTAAAATATGATCCCAAGCATAGTGCGTACTAGCTTCGAAGGGCATCAATGCCATCGTGTAGAATCAATTTATCAGAGAGTTCCGCTTATTATTTAAACCATGTGTGGTTATAGAGTTAACATAAATGTTGGTGCAATCTTTAAGGGAAAAGGGGTGAATGAACTACGTTCACTTAACTAGCAAACATGGTGCATAGTGGGTATAAATTCCTTGTAATCTGTCTCTAACATACATGTTGTAAAACTGATACTGATCCCAACAAGTGTTAGTTTTATCAACTTTATCAATGCCATTAACTGGTTCAGAGTGTGATGTAATTTGCTGTGTCCCTTAAAATAACACAAAAACTAAAAAGCTGCAGTAACAAACTTTGCAAAGTCAATGCGTGTTCTTTTCATCGTTATTATCTGGTATCATTATCATCATAAATCTTCATCATCATCATAATGATATTCATCATCATCGCCATCGACAGCATCATCGTCATCGGTGTCGATACATTGATTGTCGATAAATATCTTGACTGAACAATTTGTCTATTGCAGGTAAACCCATTAACGGAAAACGTACTATAGAGCTCATGAAGGACAATTTTCCCAATGCACTTATTCCTCCCTTATTTTGTTTTTCCTTTTCTTCTTTGTTTTAATTATGTATTACACCTGATATCCACAGGCATAACATTATGGGTGAACTCTTCCCCATTATTTCTACACCATCAAATTATCACGTTTAGATGTTATTACCATTTACATCTCTATAGTTCTTAGTTGTTGTTTTTTTGTTGTTTTTTTAGTTCTTAGTTTAAATCTTAGACATTCCCTCCTGAGTGAAACACCTATCAGATCTCACAGATAGTTAGACAATCTTCCACCAGCGCTGTGATAAGAAGATTATATTCGTGGTAATCACCACACATCTTGTGCTATGCAAAAAAAACCAATTCCACTCTGCATGTTGCCCTGTCCACTTAAGTTACTCGGATGTATTTATTGATACGTATTTCTATGACTGGTTCTTGTGCAGAAATCTTGCTACCAACGATATTTTGCGCCTCAATCCTTGTGATACGTGGTGAAAGATAAATGCATCTAATAAAATCAAAAGATGAAAAAAGAGCTAAAGATAAGTAATATGGACATAGATAGTAGGTTCTAATGTCTTATGCCTCTCTTGCCCTCTGGTGCAAAAGCATTAAATCTACGGAGCTTAGAACTTACTTACTACTGGTTTTTAGTCAGTTGTAAAATTACCTGCAGCTGACAGGATGTTTTCTATTCTGGCCTCTGTTGCTTCAAGGCATTATGTCTTTCAATCAAAATAAAGATAACCTTTGACCTACTGACTTGTTATATTGCATTACATTTGAGCACATATAGCTCTGTTTCCAGATGTGCGGACAAAAACATGAAAAAGCGTAAAAGAAAAAACAAACAATTAAAAATTACTAAAACTTAAATTATTGCAGAGGATACAAATGCGTTTTCAATGCATTTCTGAAACTATCAATGGTTTGTGCTTCACGAATGTTGTTCCGTAAAGAAGGCCCTGCGACAGCAACTGCCTACCGCTCGAAAGTTTCAAGCTAACACATCGAACCTTAAAAGAGGTCCTGAAAGCAAGCAGGGGTTATTGCAAAATATTTTTAATGGCTAGAGTTTGTAATGTATAGGTAATGTGATGTGGTACAACAACTTTAATAGCAATGTGCGTTTTCCAGAAACAGGATCTTCCCAGAAAATAAGTTCGGTTATTTATATACATGACATTATGACGCAAATGAAGAATATGCAAAATATGGATAAACTACAAACAACCAAAAAACATGAATATGCAAAAATAAAATCTCAAAAACATTATGGACTGACGCAGTAATTTCATATGATACATTTTCTCACAATTTTTGTACTTTCTAGCTTTAAATATTTCCATTTAAGCCAGTCACCGGATCTGTCTTGATGGTTTCCGCAAACATGAATATTAATAAATATTAATATAAATATCAATTATAATGTACTTTAAATACACACATTCATTCTTTTACAAGTCACTCACCGCGATTTCACAACCGTGCATAAATATTAATGAAGTTACTTCTATAACTGCTCATGTAGATGTAGATGTCACATTACGCGTGTGTTTTAAAAGACGGATACATCTATATAACCTTCAACAAGGCATGCAACATGGGTTTACCTCATAGCTGTTTCAGGATAAAATAATCTGTCCACCCAAATCAAAACGGAGTATCTCTACATAAATAACACAACTGATACCTATATCTTATTGCTGCGTTTTCAGACAGGTGTTTTTAAATCAGTCTATTCCCAAAGTAAACATAACGTATCTACGAGTAATTTACATAGCAGGTACTTCGTTATTACTTGTGAAGGTAGAAATGCTTGTCGTAGAGGGTATTGAACAGTGTCGACAGACGACAAGTATTGTTGTCTTAAATCATCAACATGATCACCAACATGATTACAACATGATGTAAGGGTATAACAGGTGCAAACCTGAAATTCTTGTCATTTGAGGACACTTTACTGACAGGTTACTTAATAGTTGGATGGGGCTTACATCGTGTTAATTCCCCTTAATTCCCCTTTCAATGCTCCAATAATATGCAAGTGCGGGGTAAATTTCCAAATATTACTCTTGTTTATACTGACCAATACAAGCACCTCGACATCAAAGCATCTAATTCTATGTTCAACCATGCTTTATAAGTGCAATATAAGTTATGAATGGTCATAAGAACAAAGCGTTATAGCGTAAACAAATTCATAGTATACATAGTACACAATAAATGATGGGATATTATCTTGGACATAAAACTGGCCCGCAGCTTGTAAAAGCGTAGTATAATAAAATAAAATAATATAACCAATACCTGTCTGTTCACTCGGAAGACAAGTGTTTTGAATCAGTCGCCTTCCACAGTATAACGTATCTACGAGTAAATATCGCTATAGATACTGCATTCTTACCTGGGAGCTTATAAATCGAATCGATATTAATTTTTAAAACAAGGAGATATTTCAATATCGCTTTGAAAAACTCTTTTTATATTTGGTATATTTTATCTGCTAGTGGACTCAATATCAGATCGTAGTGCAGGGCAAAAGTGTCACGCTTGAGGAACCACGGAGCACGTAATTGCCACTTAGATATACGATAATGTGCCACTTGTGGATTACTATCGGAAGGCCGTATACTTTATGTTTGAAATTTGGAGAAAAAGAGGATAAGTAGAGTAATATGAGTACTTGCAGAATAAATCGTGTGTGTTCAGGAATGTAGTTTACCCTTTCTGTTTTAATCGAAGGAAAAAAACAAAACAAAAAGTTTCAGGAAAATCGACTATTAAATGAACACATACGGTACTACATTTACAATTTGAGAGCAAATGAATGTATACATTCATTAAATTTTCTAGAGCAGCGTGAAACTCAGAGTAGTAACTAAATGTAAAAATACGTGTATTTATATTATATTATTCGCTCTGCTTCGGCATTGAGCACTCTTCACTTTTGATAGTGGACATATTATATTAATATTCATTAAATTTTCCGTATTTCCGTTAGCGAAATCGTGTAAAATTTCCTCAAATACATTTTCGCGCCTCTTATCTTTCCTTCTCAGCTGTCTTGTCTATTTATTCTTCCTCTTCTCTCTTCCCTTTCATCTGTTTTCCCTCTTCTAGTTTTAACCTTTCCCCTTACATCATTTCCTTATTTTGTTTGTACCCAATAATGGCCTTAACATGCAAGTTAACATGTGCAATCCTTTTACTTTTGTCACTTGAGTCAAATGTTTTACGCTGCTATGCCAATCATCGGTAGTGTAATAGTCACCATTTAATAGGTAAATAACAATGAGTTACATTGCGTACTCACTAAAACATATCATGTAGCCCTTAGAAAACTAGAACAAAAGTCAAGAAGATCGAATTGTCGGTTAAAACATTTGGATAGTCTCTCTATTTTAAAATGCCATTCAGATATACTAACTTTATACGCACATATTCAGCAAAGGGACTTTCGTGTGCTTCAACATACTTTCAGGACCCCTATATGATTCCTTAGGGACATCTGCTTAAGATGTTTTTCTCCTGGCACCTTGCGGAACGTGTTTGGCAAAATTTATGCTTCTGATAATAAGTTCAGCTTGTTTGTTTTACCATCATGTCCCTCAGCAGAATTCCGCATCGTATTCAGAGATGAAGAGCAGGTTACTCAAACTTTTACCAAATTGCGATTTCTGCTCAGCCAAATTTTGTCTTGCTTTCATGAACTATTCATTCAGCACACTTCCGGTCGATTTTGCTTTACAAAATAAATTGTATGTCAATTTAAGTCGATCTTTGTCTTTCCAAACGATCATCAAACGCAAACGAACTTTGTATCACCTAACGCCGGTATTATGCTTCACAAGAATGAAATAAAGGTAATTTTAATTTGAACATAATACTCGTAGGTTTATGGATGTTACCACAAGACATAAGTTTAGCAAATACAGTTCAAACTTGTGTTGGGCATACATTAGCACTGGCCTCTATAATACGTGCATGTTGAATGTAGCTGGATACTGTGGATTATTTTCGCCATATGTTCAGCATTCGATAATTTGCATTGACCTAAATGTCAAACTCTATTAAAGTTTTCCGCACGCTTCTAAATGGGTACAACTTTTAAGTCTGCTTCATTGACGACTAATTTAAAAACCAATAGATGATAACGGGACCTCGACCTATTTCCTTCAATCATTTTATTTCATCATCGATTCGTAAAGCATTCATGACTATAAACCCTTAGGGATGTGTATAGGGAAATGTAAACCAAGAGAGGCGTGATATAACTAGAACATCAATAGCTAGGAATGTTGTTAGAGCAATTCCCGCAGAGAAAATTGCTAAATTGAGTGCCTCCCGGGAGCATCTCCTTTGAATCTGTCCATCTAAATTAATGTCCGTATTTCTGTCTCTCTGTCTGCTTGTCCATCTTCTGATTTTCGTGCTATCAAATGGACAATAAGTCTTTTTGGTGTATTTCATCCAACGAACAATACCTTGTTTTAATACAATATGTCCCACAATATCTTACAAACTTTTAAGACGGCAATGGAAGAGGTACCCAGGTACTAAATATCATTTTCAAACCACCGCTCGCCTAGCTTGTAAAATTACATTTTCCATGTTTCGTTTATTTTGGGTTCTGCTTTTTGGTTGTCAGTTTGCTTTTTCTGAAACCTTTAAACTAGGCGAACAATTGGCGTCAACTTTTACGATAATTGGAGCAACTTTGACTTTTGACCCATACATAACATGCAAATCGACCTTTTGTGCCACATAACTTCTCAACGATAGGTAGTTTACGCACAAACATTACATTTCTGGGATCTGCGGGGCCAGAAGCACAATTTGACATGTTTGAAAGTGTTATTGAAATAAAAATAGATTTTTGCCCCCTATACGATCCTGTGGGGTCATTTGGGGGTCTTTTAAGGCTTACGGTCTCAAAATATTCATTGACAGGCAGGAGATTCGAGTTCAGCATACCCAAATTAACAAAAATAAGCTGGTTGCCAACTTTTACGCAAACTTGCCGCTAGGAACACGATTTAACCAAAATAGAACCAGTCTGTACAGTAGAGTCATTGATTGAATACAATAATATTACCGCTCTTTTAAAAAGACACTAGTCTTACAGGTGCGAGTTAAACATACAATGGACTCAGCATAATTAAATGAAGACGAATTGTCACTGACATCATTGTGAGAGATATCGGGTACAATAAACTAGGTTTCCTTCTGCTGAACCACGTTACATTGAAACAGTGAAATCATAATTAAATAATGCAAGAGGTTTTGAATTTCAATTGAAATCAATTTACAACAATAGCCCGGTTAATAATTTTCATGGTATCAATTTTGCCAAAAATAATGCATATACTAATATTTGCATCTTTGTAACCCGCTCCATTGATATCTCAAAGTGAATATTGCCACGTAAAAATAATATGTGCTGACCAACTAAGTGCAGTTGAAATCCCGCGGGCTTGAAACTCAACAACAAGGGCAAATAGAGAGTTTACATTATTGTTTTTGTTGTAAGGCAAGTCAATTTGATTATACAATTTGTGTTTACAATTTCTCTGCCAACGGGGATAATTTACAGATAGTTTGATTCATTGAATAAATGAATATGTTACTTCTGGTTTAGAGTACAGGAATCTACCATTTGGTTATTTCCGAAAGCCCTTTACAAATTTGACCAATAATAAGCCCAATCGCCACTGTAACTTCCTGTTTTTGAGAGCAGTTTTGGGGCACTTTGACCTCTGATTATATCGGAAAAATTGCTGTAAATATTATTCATTCACTTAGTTTTGTCAATATTGTTATCTTTAATAATATTTTGAATAATTATTTATAAAATAATAATTTGAATTCTAGTCAAACATTTTAAATAATATTTTGTACGCACAAAAAAAATTACCCGATAGGTCAGAGGGCAAAGTGTCCCAAAAGTGCAAAAAAATGTCTCACAATGCATTGCAAATTTCAATGCCGATTTGGCTTATACGTATGCTCACCTGGTCACTCCGCACTCCCGACTAGAGACGAACGTGCGCATTGGTGATGTTCGCTTGGAATTGGCTAAGTGCTTCCGAGACATACCGAAAAGGTGAATAGATTTGACAAACTTCGACATACAATCACACTATGTATCAATCATTTACATATCCTATTTGAATAACATCCGGCTGTACATTTGTATAGGAAGAAACACTAATTGATACAGAAGCATTATCATTTACATAAAAGACCTTCTTCCTATCAGTTTAGTTGGAAGAAGAGCGTATCCTGCAGCCTCGGAAATCAACTATTAATCGACGTCTCTAAATCAGACCAAATGAGTAGAAAACAATAAGCTATGTTACAAAAATAAAATAAAATGTCTCTGGGGGTCAGCACGGGTCAAATTTTATACAACAGGGTTCAAATTTCAATTTTAGTCATATTGTGTCAAAAACTACAACAAAGTATTCCCCTGGTCATAACGATTCAGAAAAAGTATGGTTTCCCGAAAGCCTTTTACAAATTTTACCCACAATAGGCCCAATCACCACTGCAACTTCCTGTTTTTGAGAGCAATTTTGGGACACGTTGACCTCTGCTTATATCGGGAAAATTGCTGCAAATATTATTCATTTATTTATTATTGTAAATATTGTTATCATTACTAATATTTCAAATAATTATTTATAAAATAATAACGTTTTTTAAACAATTTGAATTCTAGTAATTGTACGCGCAAAAAAACTATTACCTGATAGGTCAGTGGGCAAAGTGTCCAAAAAGTGCTAAATATGTCCCACAATGCATTGCAAATTTCAATGCTGATTTGGCTTATACGTAATTGTCAATGCTCACAAGGTCACTGCGCTCTCCCGACAAGAGACGAACGCGCAGTGGTGATGTCCGCTTAGAATTTGCTAAAGGCTTCCGGGATATACCGAAAAGGTGAATAGATTTGACAAACTTCAACATACAAGCACACTGTGTATCATTTACATATCCTATTTGAATAACATCCGGCTGTACATCTGTATAGGAAGAAACACTAATTGATACAGAAGCATTATCATGTATATAAAAGATCCTCTTCCTATCAGTTTAGTTGGAAGAAGAGCGTATCCTACAGCCTCGGAAATCAACTATTAATCGACGTCTCTAAATCAGACAACATGAGTAGAAAACAATAAGCTATGATAATTGTTTTAAATGTCCCTAGGGGTAAGCAAGGGTCAAATTTCATACAACATGGTTCATATTGGTCATATTGTGTAAAAAATTACAACAAATAATTCCCCTGGTCATAACGATCCAGAAAAAGTATAGTTGTACCTATCTGCGGCATACCGTTCTTGAGTTATAATCAAAAGGCTAAAATTGGGGGTGGTCAGTTGCTTTTTTGACAAAAACTTAAAGTGTTCCACTCATGGTACGCACTTGCTCAAATCATTTCTACATACCGTGGACCAGCAAAATGGCCTCTATATGGTATGTCATCGGAATCTAAACCTGTCGTAGTTACTTCATTAGCCACGAAATTCTATCTCTTGCTATTGTTGATTTTATTTATTGTGAGAACATTAGAAAGTGTTGACATTTACATTGAATGGGCGAAATCTAGGGTTTCCATGGATAATGGATGCATGTTTGGAAGTGTACTATACAGCGATGGGACTGTAAAATGCACTATATGAAAAGACCATCTGAAGGATGACACCTATAATCATTAAAGCCATAATGTACGATTTCCAACAAATTTTAATTTTGTTCTTCTTTATTCAAAATGCTGAAATAATATTATTAGTAATTGCCAGGAATGGCTTCTGTCCATTATTAGCCGAAATAATGTAGTAATGACTTCATGTCGTACTACAGTAAGCCAAAGAATTAAGGTACCAGTTATGTTCACCCCTGTATATCCTAAACAAAGACAAATATGTCCAAATTAAAACAAACAGTCACTACTTGTACTTTATAGCTCTGAATTAAGACCATATTTGTTGAAATTGGTTGAGAATTAAAGAAACAGTGATCTGAAACCTAAGGAAGAAACGAAATCAAAAGTTGCAATTTTGTATTCTAATCAATGAAAGCACGACGCTAGTTTTAACGTGCTAATCAATGGAAGCACGGCGTTAGTTCTCTTGTTCAAGGACGCATTGTGTACAAATCAATAGGGCTTACAATGGAGCAAACTGCAACTTTTAAATTGGCATCTTCCTTGGGTTTTTGGATGTCGTGTCTTTATTTCTTGAACGATTTCAACGAATGAGGTATTAGATTCGAGCTAAAAGACGCAGCTATTGACTGCTTGTTCCAATTATGACATACCTGTCTTTGGTTAGGATTTACAGTGGGTGAACATAACTGGTACCTTAATTTTTAGGCTTACTGTATACCAGTCGAAATTAATCTGTTGACCTACAAGCACAACGAATTTGGGTGTAATTTGGGACATGTGTAAACATAACAAAAAACCAGGGTTGAAAACCTATTAATTTTGATATTATGTAAATTGTTGCCACAAACGTTATGAAGGGAACATTGAACAATGTCATTAAAGCAAACATTTTGGAAACGTTTTTAAGTTATTAAGCAAATCAAATCACATGAACCTACATGTAATAATATACACTGTATAGCGTAGCAATCCTTAAGTTTACGGCTTATTTTACATTTGTAATGTTTGTAAGAGAAGGCAGAACTCTTGCAGAATGCATTTTATTCATACATATTATTTAAAAAATGAAATGGCATGTAACAAATTTAAAAGAGAAGAAAACACGAAGGAAACAAATGATAGAGAAACGCAAGAAACAACAAAGATAAAGATATGATTAAAGAAAGAACAAATTAAAAAAATATTAAATTTTAATAATTACACTTTTGTTCATATAAAAACAATTTACATACCGATCAAATGTAATATAATTATTGTGCAGCAATATTAAAGCGACAGCAACTTAAACCAAGGCAATTGTACAAAGGTTGTCGAACTTAGACATTGACAATTGTTATTTTTACTATTTCGTTTCTAAATGAAATGACCATCAAGACAACTGAAATGAAAACACAATGAACGCAGTTTCACTTCAACCCCTCGGGCTAAATGTACGTAATAAAGACAGGTCAAATACACACTAGATATCTCTGACTCCTTTCTACTTCACGATCGTACTGGTTATTCAACCGGGAATGCGTGCTGCTCAAAAGAACATTAAAAGCTGCTATGTCAAGCGAGCATGAAGTTGTCCTTGAAAGCATTGCAAATTACAATATATCATTTAAGAGCCATTTTTTTTTTCAAGTGGATGCCATATCGTATAGTCCTCGGTAACTTTATTGCATATTTGACTAAAAGTTTCAAAATGACTCAGTTAACAAAAGTCGGGAAAATACGGGACTGTCTGACTTTCCGTTTGCAGCTATAAACTATATGTAAGTAGCATTCGTACACCATCAACGCATTGGTGAGTCAGGGTGGTAAACTACGCTAGGTTCTAAGTGGAGTAAACCTCATCAAGTAATGGTCATACTATTCTAGCACGTGCCGCAGATGGTAGGACCAGTCGCAGTTGCTATAAATCGCTACTTTGGATCGACCAACGTCAGTGCAGAGGCCGTTACATTATTATATCTGTTAGTGACTCCTCGATAGCCTTGAAGTCTTTGCCCTGGAATGTTATGTAGGCTACAGATCATCGGCATAAAGAAGCGCCACACATCGACATCGCCTGGTAAATAATTACATTGTACAGCAGGGAAACTAAATCAATACCCGGGATCGATACACGTTTATGTGCTATGCACGATTTGATATTCCGACGATAAATCTTTGGATACCGGGGTAGAAAATGATGAATATCTCCCGTAAGATATTGCTACACTATGTACAACGATAAATAATGAACTAAAGGAAGTATGCAACTGGTTCAAGGCATATACACTATCTCTAAATACAAAAAAAAATGTTCTTGGGTACGCATTTTCAAACTAGAAATATAGACGATAGATATGCTGTTTTCCTTGATGGTTGTAAACTTAAACTTACTCGGAATAAAGAAGCCAATTTTTTATGTATTGATGAAAATTTTGCATGGAAGAATTAAATGAATAAGTTATGTAAATTATGTGCTAGAACATTGGTGTTCTCAACAAAGTTAAACATTGTCTACCAGAGCATTTGATGTATCAATTATACTGTTCATTAGTACAACCATATCTAAATTATGGTTTGCTCCTTTGGGGTAATGCCAACAATTACCGATACATAATGTTGGTCCCAAGTTTTGGAATGAATTACCCTTGTATTTAAAATCTGCTAGAACAATAGGTCAATTTAAAAGAAATCTAGTCCTTTATCTTCAGACAGTGTAATGCTTAATTTTTGTGGTCACTAAATATGAAAAAAATTATAATCTATAATCTTGTTGATTCAAACTGCTATTGTATTGTAAGTTTATTGAGCTTGATTGCTACATGTTTGTACTGTTTTTTAGTAAATATGTTTTGTGGTGTTTTTGGGGTTTTTTTTTTTGTAGTTTTTTTATAAAGCACAGGGTGTCCCTGAAAGAACTGTATCGTTCGAAACTTAATTCTTTGGGTATTTTATCGCCACAACTAAACATATCTAAATAACTGGTGGGGTTGAGAAATAAATCAGCTATCACATACTGAATTTTGACAATTGACCACACCGTTCGTGGAGTATAAGAATTTTACAAAACTCCTTCATTTTTAAACCTTTCCACGGATTCAAATATCAATCGATGATCTGTATTCGGAGTGCTTATCGCTGTGCATCATCGGCGTCTGAGGCGTTTATTGTCATTGACAGATGACTCCGTGGAACGGGCCGAAAATGAGGTAATTTCGTAAAACTCTTTCATATCAAAAACGGAGCTGTCAATTGTCAAAATTCAAAAAAGTACGTGATAGCCGATATAATCCTAACAAAAACAATTCATTTTCCGACGATACAGTTCTACACTAATTATGTATTACACGGGTTTCAATGGGAAAATGCCTAATTTCGGGTAGAATTTTCTCATATTCAGAACTCTCACAGTTCAATGCCACCAATATCAGGTGAAACTATATGATTTAGATGCCAAATGATCAAAAATTCAACACAGGTTGACCTGAGACTTTTCTTGTTTTAACGCACTGAACCGTAAACACCTTAAAATGACAGTGCGCCCTCGAAGCTGAAAGTTACAATATGATAGGGCGACTATTTACTAAAAACCGAAGCCGTGCGTATGAATTTTGGTACTATTACATCAAAAATGTCATATAATGAGAGAAAATGTACCATTTTGAAGCATCAAACTCTAAAAAGTACTTTTTTGGCTATATAACTTGATCAATTTCAGCGATTTTAATGCAGTCTTTTCGAATGCCATGAAAACAAATAGTTACTCATCGTATTTCAATGTATCACCCAGGCCTATTAGTGGTATTTAACCTTCAGGGACATCCTGTAGTATTTTCTCAGTTTTGTATGGGGGTCAACATTTTGCAGGCTTATTGCCTTTCATTGTACCTCCTCCATCTTATTTGGTTATTTTCTATTTTGTATGTTTCTTAATGATGGAAATAGAATAACTATGAACTATGAACTATGAAAAGCAACTTTTTCTATTAGACTTATCCTTTATTTCTAAGCTACTCTTGTAAATTCTTTATATTCTCACCGAATCACACGTGATTTTAAGCGCACACACGTCATTACAAAGAACGTAAACAATGAACGCTATAAATGACAAATAATTTGAAACGGGTCAAGTGTTTTGTCTATAAATCAGGCAATATAAATCAAGAAAAGAGAGTCATAGTATGAAAGTTTCGAAAAGCGCAGTTAGTGTTTGTAGATTATATTTTATTCGTGTACAGTCCAAACATGACTACTAATTTTATTTACCAATGCCTTTGTGCAAGCAAGTGGTTACTGAAGTTGCTGCACTTTAAATCATAGCTAATATAAAAAAAATTCAGTTGAATTATCATTCTGTATGTGTATGATAAGCTTACGTGAGTGCTATGTTATGATGATTTGGACAGTGTTTTTGTCATTTTCATTACTTATAAGTGGTGCATTTACTGCTGACTTGGTTTAACAAACTCTTAACAAATGCAAAATAGAAAGTTGTTGTCGCTTTCTGCTCCGTTAAGTAGAGATGTCAATCGCAGGCAATTCGACACACGCGGTACTCACATGTGCCGCTAAGTAATTGTAGACAAGACTGTTACATATGTAAATGCAACAAATGCGATCCACCTTATTTGTAGAAATATGTATATAAAGATACATGTATATGATCCATGCCCACTGTTGCATTTGGACAAAACAGGGTTTTAAATCAACATAAAAACTGATTTGTATTTAACAATTTGATCAACCCTGTAACATCCGACTTTATGAGTAGAAAAAATGTACTGAGTCAAAGGAAACATATACCTCCAAACATAACCTATTAACTTTATTTTTCTACCCTGCCTCATTTCAAAATCATTGCTGCACTATTATTCAATAATAACTATAATCTTATTTCTCTTTTATTTTCAGAACCCTGCCTGAATTACCTGGATTAACGTGTGAGGTAGGTGATTTATACTCTTCTTTGCATTTTTCATTGAGCAAAGATGCATTTGTCCGTATTCCCTCTGCACAGCTCACAGGTCAAACTTATTTTAAAGATCCACTACTATTAGTACCAGCAAACACAAAAATGTTTTTAAAACTTTATCAACGTATTATAAACCGGTTTTGGTCAAAACGTTTTAATAACAAGTGTCGGGTTATTTAAAGATCATAGTTTTATATGAAAAAGCACTGCAACAACATTGTAAAAATATTGTTGAAATATTAATGTAAAATAATTTTGACAAACATTTTATGCAAAATATTTTGTCCAGACATATGTAAATAACATTGCGCTGTAATATTTAGTAGCAAGTTTTCAAAAATGTCTTTGAAATATTATCAAACCATTTTATACCTACTAACACAATATCTAAAAGTTTTCTTTTAAAAAGTTTTGTCTGTGCTGGACGTAGTTTGATAAAGACAACGGCAATAAATAAATTGAACAAAAGTCGAGGGTTGAGAGCCAGAAAGCCGATCCCTTTGTGAGTTAAGGCTTTCTGGTTCTCAAGCCTCGAAATGATTTTGTTTAGTTAGCCAGGGGCAGGGCTTCCGCATACTGTGCAACAATTGTCACAACTGTTTTTGACGTACACTATACACTTAAGGTGGTATTGGATGCATTTTCTAGAAATTAGGAAATGCTTCGATTGAGTAGGGTAAAGTATGCTGATCAATATGCCTTTTGTTTGAAGCTAATCGGACATACGGTTTCCATAATACATCAAATTATATTTTCTTTGTATCTTATTGTTTTTATCAATAATCAATATAGTTAATGAGCTAAAGGGACTGTAAATGCTCATTAATATGTAATTTTGCCAATAGTTTGCTAAAAATCAATGCATAAATGTTCATGGTACTTTTATTTTGCATACTTTTGCCCTGAAACTTGGTCAAAGTGTTTCTAATATGTTCTAATGTATAGTGAAGCCGCCCCCTAATTTGCATATTTGCATAATTAATGAGGTAATTTACATAAATGCTAATTAATTAGAATTAACAAGAAGTCATTAAGAACACTTTGACCAAGTTTGAAACCAATATTCTGTTAAATAAAAATGTTATGAACATTTATGCATTGAATTTTAGCACAATATTGGCAAAAATTACATATTAATGAGCACTTTCAAGTCATATTAATTCATTAACTGTATTGATAAAAACAATACAATACAAAGCAATTTAAAATGCAAGTATTATGAAAACCGTAATAAGCTTCAAACAAAAGGCATATTGATTAGTATTCTCTGCCCTACTCAATTAATATATTTAAAACATGAATAGAGCACTTCCAAAATGACTCCAATAATCTTATTACGTAATGACCCGTTCATAATGTGGGGTTTTTTTCACACGTTTTACAACTATTCAACGACATTCGTATGCACTTCAGTTTTAAAAGTGCATGACATGTCTTTAAAACTACGCTTTTAGTGTGGCTATCAATAAGACCGCCATGGGCTGAATTTATTACTTTTCACCGGTAAAACAGTGTAAGAAAAATGAAACTAGATATATCAAAAAGACTAACAACATGCATTTGAAGCTTTTACCTAGCTGCAATTGTCACTTGTAAAATGTTCTCAAACTGAACCTAAGGCCATTATTTGTGAGCGCTATTTGTTCACCATCAGAATCAATAGCCGAGTTGCTTATGACTTTCTTCCATTATCGTGCACTAGGTATACCCTTTTTACCGAAGGGCAAGTTATCAACTACCCCCTCGAGCTTTCTATTGGATCCAGTAGGCTATATTACGAAAATATATATTTGTAATTGTAGATCCACCCTACATTGTTAGCAACAAAACATAACCTTCATCACACGATAAACCTGACCATTGAGCTTCCAGAGTGGCGGCTGATGAATATCAATATTCTAATATTCTTGACACTTCGGTTTAATAGTCATTTTACTCCTGTAAAATGAATGACCTTGGAATTCTCACATTGCTATGGTATCATTTACAATAACTAAAGGGAGAAAAACGGGATAGAGAAAAAGCTAGCTAGTATAACCACCCAGCAAACACAAAACGTTTTCGACATCATTCGCAAAAGGTTATAAAAGGATGTCAGAAAACGTTTAAATGTCGGGTTATATAAAGGGTACATTAATGGTATAAAACGTTTTCATAACATTAAATAACATTTGTTGGTAATTTACTGCACAGCAAACGCAAATGTTTTACAGAAAACATTTAAAATTTTTTAGAAAACTTGGTACAAATCATTCTAAACATAATGTTATTTTGGGGTTGAAAAAATATTTTGCAAAAAATGTTTGCCCAAAATATTTACAATAACGTTTTTAAAATGTTTTCAGGACCTTTATATAACCCGACATTTAAATGTTATTTTAATAACATTTAAATGTCTGGTTTATAAAACGTTTTGTAAAAAACATTTTAAGAACATTTCTGTGTTTGCTGGGTGCAAATATTTTTTTGTTATTTAAGTGTTGACAAAATATTTGGCCAAAAATGTTTGCGAAAATAGTTTACAATGACATTTTAAAAAATATTGTTGTAGTGTGTTTTCATACAAAACGTTTTAAAACGATTTCATGACCTTGCTATATCCCGACATTTTATTGTTATTAAAACGTTTTTACGTAAACCAAAACCCAAAATATAACTTCTAAAACGTTTTTGTGTTTACTGGGGCAACTATCCATTAGTTTACGGAGATGTGCTTTTTGATTTGTAACATAATAGAAAGTTGTTTTAGAATGACAGACACTAACTGCTAATAGTACGTAGGCTATATCAAAAGCTAGATAACCCAAAGCTGGATACCACTCAAATGTATTGACGCAGGTTATCGCATTATTCTTTCAAGTCTTTAACGGTGTACGAGGTATTGTTGGTCGAAGCAGCCAAAAAAGTCGATTTTCATTATCTGAATCAATATATTATTAAAAAATAACACGTTGGTGTTTTGCAAAAGTTCATTCTAAAAATCATATACTTTGAAAACTTGCTTAATTTATTGTTGTTAATGAGTTAAACAAAAGTGTTGTTGTTTCAGCCCTCTTTACAACATAACTCAAGAACCACAGGACCTACAAAAGTATATCTGTGATATTTAAGGGGGTTCGAAACGATGTTTCTGGAAAACAGAAACTGAATTTAGAACCATTTGAATAGATTGAATAAGTTAAGCTAAATACACTGAGCAAAATAGTTTTTGTTTGAAGGAAATCGGACATACGGTTGTCAAGATATACATGTTTATAGTTTCTTTGTATTCTATTGTTTTTGCCAATATATTGATGAAGTTAATGAGGAAAATTGACATAATGTGCTCATGAATATTCATGTTTGCCAATATTATACCAATATCTTATGAATAAACCTTCATACTACTTTTATTTTATATGATTTTGACATGAAACTTTGCCAATGTGTTTCTATGACCTAAACCATTAACATGTGATTTTCCCGCCCATCTAATTTGCATATTTGCATAATTAATTAGCATTATACTTAAAGCTAATTAATTATGCAAATATGCAAATTAGATGGGCGGAAAAAAATCACATGTTAAAGGTTTAGGTCATAGAGACACATTGGCAAAGTTTCAGGTCAAAATTTTAAAGGTAAAAGTAGTATGAAGGTTTATTCATAAAATATTGGGAAAATATTGGCAAAATTAATATTAATGAGCACATTTTGCCAATTTTCCTCATTAACTTCATCAATATATTGGCAAAAACAATAGAATACAAAGAATCTTTCAACAGCAATATCTCAAAAACCGTTTGTCGGATTTGGCTCAAATTTTGGAATTACGATTATTTTGCATCTCTCTCTGCAACAAGTCTATTTTAATCTCAATCAGAGCAACTTGATTTTGCCTTTCGTACCACCTTAAATTTTTTCTACACGCTCGCTATGAATTGAGCAACGCAATTTTCGCTAAAGCTCATTACCATTCGCAAGATGCTGTGAATTAATTTTTTTCTGCTGCTTCAACCAACAATACATCGTATTACAATACATAACCTTAATAAAACAAGCAACGCTGTCTCTCTTTTTCTTCGCTTTTGATAATACCAAAAATATCAAAATAGTTCCCAAATTCGGATAGGTGGCTATTTTATGTATTTTACCTATTTTAAAGCATCTGTTTTTATGACTTGGATCGAAATACCCATAGAATTCTCGCTATTCGCAATAAGGGCGCCGCCAGCGGTTTGCGATGTAATCGTGATGTATCATGGGAAAATCGTGATGTATCATGGGAAAAGGTCGACATCAAGTCCGCGCAATACGAATATTACCATGCTATTACATAGGAACACGTGACAATATTTTTAGTTTGTCAATATAACGGTATTACACGCAAATCGATAGAAAAAATTAATTGTGCACATTTCAAATCACATTATTAAGTATTATTGAGTATCGATTCGCGTGTAACACCTTTATTTTGACAAACTAAAAAATATTGTCACGTGTTCCTATGTAATAGCATGGTAATATTCGTATTGCGCGGACTTGATGTCGACCTTTTCCCATGATACATCACGATTACATCGCAAACCGCTGGCGGCGCCCTTATTGCGAATAGCGAGAATTTAATACACGTGTTCAATGAAATTGTTCGTACCTTGTTATTTTCAAATTGAAACTCAAGACATACAGCCTGTCTCAAAAAAAATTGTGCAAGTGAAAAGCGCCCTCTATGGCAATTAGAGTATACCGTTGTGACATAATGCTTACATCAACGTCACGGGCGCAGTCTTAGCTCTCAAATGCCGTTTGTTCTGTTCAATTTGCTTGTTCCAATTTCGAGATATGTTTATTTACCAACGAAAGGGTAAAATCACAACTGTGCCACTTTTACTAGGGAAGAGAGCTGTACATGTAAATCAATGATAGCTGATGTTGATGCGTCTAATGCACTCCTCCTTTCGGGGCGCATGCATTTGCCGCAACAACATCAGCACGCGTGCATTATTTTGTCTAATATCTCTCCCCACAAGTAATACGCGTTCATTAACCTATAACATGTATAAGTGCGCAATATTTGTTTGTCTTTTAACATGTCTTAAGTGACTAAGAGAACTGCATTTACCATGATAAAATCATTGACATGCACATGTATTTAATTTTTTACAGCAGAATGTGAAATATTTATTTATCTTTTAATCTCTTTTAAGAGTAAAAAGAGAATCATCATTCCTGCATCATGATAAAACAGTCAAAACAGTCAAAAAAAATTTGTATTGTGTAATTGATGCATTCTTTTGATTTCACGAAGGAACTCTTGATAAACTTGATGCTATCACTGTTAATGTAAAGCCCACTTCCCTAGTAAAAGTGGCACAATTGTGATTTTACCCTTTCGTCTTTAACTAAACATATCTCGAGATTAAAACAAGCAAATTGAACAGAACAAACGGCACTTGAGAGCTAAGACTATGCCCTTGACGTTAATGTAAGCATTATATCACAATGATATTTTCTAATTGCCAGAGAGGGCGCTTTTTACTTGCACAATTTTTTTTGAGACAGTCCGGTTGCAAACTATTGTTTTATTTGGTAGATGCTTTTGCCAGTTAAAGTATTTTTCTTCTCTGATTATTAATCTATTGGTGGTACAAAATGAGATTTGGGGTTGTAGAATTTTTACCCATGGGCAATTCAAGATTTCCTAGGTCAACGTTTATACAGGGTTCTGATCCTAAGGATTCAGAAAAAGTATAGATTTTTGATGAAAATGGTCTGAAACTGTTGGCACAAAGGATAGTTATAACCAACTCGTTACCTATAGGTAACCAGTCACTGTCAGAGAAGTACCAGTAGGTCAACATCAGTAGAACTCAATTAACAATGACATTTTTGATGTGTTACCTAGGCAACAAGTAATTGTAGGTGGTTTGAACTATTCTTTATTCGAGTTGTTGTACAGAAAGACCCATTTGAGACAATTTTCATCAAAATGGAGTTCTCTATTTAACCTTCGACCTCTTTGCTCATAACTCCACAACGATAAGTTTTAGATATGTTAAACTATATATTTCCTGAATCCTTATGACGAGAAAAATTACATAATGTTTATAAATTTGATCCCTGTATAAACTTTGACCTTGTATATCTCTAATTGCCATGGGGTGACAATTTTACAGCCCTCGGAATCGGATTGTGCACCACTCGTAAAACAATAATCCTGACACAAAAACACTTTAACTGGCAAACCCATCCTACATTGGTCTGCCACCAGACTAACAGTGACGATAAAAAAGAAATGTTGGTAAATTTTAACTCCTGAAAACTGGATTGCTTTCATTGTATCGATCTGTGCCTTTCACGGCTCATGTTCTAGGTAAATTATCAACTGAGACACGGCAACAACATTCAAGTATGCAAGGGTTCCTCTTGGCTATCATTGATCCACAAAAAGCGATTTGGTACTTTATAGTGTAGAGCTAAACTTACAATCATAAGGAAAATCATTGCGATTTAAAGGGGCACTTTTGGCATATTCAAACCGTCCTCTTTACAAGCTTATAAATCAGCGCAAAAATACTGGAACGATCGCCTTGGGGTTAAGGAAATTGAACGTTGTGTTATCCTTAACAAAAAGTAGTTACATTTAAGTTTCTCTACGCAATGATTGAACTCTTTTTTTACTTTCACATATAATTGCCAGTCTCAATGTAACTTTCAAAATAAATCTTCACTGTTCGCGTAAAATGAGTTACGTGTCCTTCAAAAATGATGCATATGTTTTGGAATTTATATTAAAACTGTTAATGTCTTTTGAAAACATAAGGAACCTTTCACTCTAAGGTTTTTACCTTTATTTCAAATAAAAGTTCAAGCTGATGCTTACGATTCTAGTATGCAGACGACACAAATGCAATATATTTTGTGTAAAATTAATTTTTTATTACTTCCGTAGTCTAGTGATAAACATTCACGCTGATTGGCTGATCAAAGGTCTTGACAACAAGACGGTTTACCCATTGGTTGGTCGGCGCGTAGAAGGGGAGGAGACCTCACCACTTTTACGCGATCGCCAATCACCAACGTGTACCTGGACAACGGAAGTAATACAAAATTAACTTTAAATCCCACCCTTTTACTATTTTTGTATTAACATTTTCAAATATTACTAAGAGAAGAATGTGCAGTAGATACCATCTACAAAAACTGAAGAAACGTGCAAACAGATTCCCTTCTGCCAATTCAGGCAACTTAAAGCTATGTTGTGCAAGTTTTGCAAAACGTTGACCAAATTAACCATCGGAATAGCAAACTTTCCATAAAAAATTAGCTTTATGGTTAGAGAATGTATCTTTTATAATGTATATTGCATTAATACGCCGTCTGTTATGGGAAAACTTTTTAGCTAGGCTACTAAACCTTGTAATGAACGATGTCGGAAGTAACATGCCTCATGGACGACAGGATGCATCCCGATATCATAATGCAAATTTATATTTTACATTTTACTAAATGATAGGATCAGTAAATACTTGATAAAGAATGAAATTTCTTGAGGTATTTTACAGTAGAAATTATTTAACGAATATTATAAATGACAATTATTGAAACTTACGTTGAAATTAAGTGCATTAATGGTGATTTTGTTGTGAATGCAAGACTGTCATAAGTGCCAATTACCATGAAAGAGGTGGGTTGTTGAATGCAAGAATGTCGTTAGCGCCAATTAACTAAAAATATCATGCAAAAGTTCAGAAAGAAAGACTATTGTAATTACCACTTATGACATGAGAATGCAAGACTGTTGTAAATGACACTTACGCCCGGCACTTACGGCATATTAAAGATGTAATAATCTTAATTACTACATAATTAATGAAGGTCTAAACTTCAAAAATGTCACTAACGACAGTCTTGCAGCTTGCATTAGCCCAACACAGACCAGCAAAAGAGTTTTGTTACCGCGCGATGAGTGATTTCAAAAGTTAATGTACACCTTTTTGAAATACCGCACAAGGTTAGCTTTTCGTGTCAGTAAATGGCCCGAAGCATATATATTACATAATGGAAGTCCACAGAAAAAATGTATATGCAATCAATATTCCCATGGGATCCACGCGTATTCTTACACGAAGCGTATGTTGACAAAGTAAACAAAAACGTGGCAGCCAAATAAACATATATGCAATCCTACTCGCTGACAAGACAACAATTTCAATGTAAAATAATGATTCACTCGTGAAATGGTTATATCCACATCAAGTAGGCACACATTTTGTTATACAACTTTTCATATACAATCCCTGCCATGATGAAATTGAAACCCCTAAATCTCCGCTCAATATTAAATTTTCAATCCTCGTCCAATATGACAGCATCTCTTATTAAACTGCTCACTGACCTTGAGAGTATGTATAATGTAACATGGGGGTTGTCACCACTTTCAATTTACCCGCCTTTTACTGGGAAATGGAACTATTTGGAGGTGAGTCTGATGATTCTATCTACAGAAACGTGATTGGTTGAAATTGAACAGCATAAAGTATGGGTTGATTTCAAACATACATAAAAGTTTATTCTGATTGTGACATATATGGTTTGTTTGAGGAAGAAAGTTTTAAGCTAAACAAGAATCTTCTTCAATGGCTGACCTCGAGTGACAATCGACCTTCCCATCACCCACCAAAGGTTATGGTGAGTTTTAGTCACAGCGTTTGCAACTTACCTATAAGAGTGTTTCACAACATCTTTAAAACATCACAAGCTGCGAGTGCCACCTGAAGACAATGGTACATATATCAAGGAGTCGTATTTCTGGCATTTATACGCTGCAATTTCTTTTCCCCTGGAGCCCTAAGAGCATGGGCTGTGCCAATGAAATCCATACACCCCTTTGAAAAACATGCCTTTAACTTCCCACACAGGTGGTGTAAATTTCAAATACAGTCATCTATTCAAGTAGACCCATTTGAAATTTAGACTCCCTGTGTGGAAGTTTAAGGTCATGTCTTCCATAGGGAGTGTATGTTGGAATTCAATTACTGGAATATCCCAATAGGTATCCTCATTTGCAGAATATATGGAATAAACCATTGATTGTGTTCAGATACAAAGTTTGAAAATCATTGTTTGAAAACGGTAAAAAATAAAAACTTAAATCATTGCACTGAGGGTCAAAAATGTTTAATACTCCGGTTTGCATTTGTTGTAAAAATCTATACGTGTAAATATTAATGTTCATTATTATAAGCTTTAAATTGATTTGGCCAACCCAATCCAATATTACACCCACGTGAAAAAATTGTTCCGTTGTTGCAGTCCCCGAGGTGTTTTTTGATTATTATATTAAGGTGCATTAAAATTCAAAATATAGCAAAGTATAACAGTACACTTCAATCAACCACGCTGTGATTTTATAACGGTCTTTCAATGACAAACGCGAATGCATTTAGCCTGACTCAAAATATGGTGCAAACAAAAGCGTCTGATCTCAATAATTATTTTTGACTTGACGACAATACTATGCTATAGCTACAACTGGTGTTGTGTTGGTAAGCTATATCATTTTGATATTGTCTAAAATCTTGTGACACTTTACTGTACAGCTGTACTCTTGCTTAATATCAATGCTGAGAATGAAGTCAAAAGAGTGCCAAGGGAGTGTATATTTCATTAATTTGTGTAAATGCTTGGAAAGTATTTTCATTTTGGTAACGGTATACAGTTTTCACTGAAATCCAGTTTCTTACATTACAAACCTGGTTCCATGTTGTCATCTTTTCGATAAGAAAAAGAAACAATTTGGTGGTTTAAACCTTTGATCACAACACAAAAATTTGCGTACCTGGAATTTTCAGTTGACACTTCGACTTTCATCAGCAGACTGGCAACCCAAATTAGAGGTCAGCGACCTTTTGGACACTTGACCCCTAAATAGGATCGTAGACTCTAGGTAGCTTGTATCGGTCCACGGGGCGGCGATGGGATCCCCAGTGTCACCAATCATCTGCAATATGTACATGGAAGATCTTGAACAAAAAGCACTAAAATCAGCACCCCACGCACCGTTGTGGTGGTATCGTTATGTGGATGACACATCCACATCGAGTTTCCTGGCCATTATATACTTGGACAAAGTTCAAATTCTTGACAAGGAACCCAGATATTTTGAGCGTGGTGTGAAGGAGGTCATCTATATCAGAGTAAATCAGCCATCGTTGAACAGAGACGGGGAATTTATTGGACTAATATGACTGCATTTGAAAATAAGAAGAAATAATACAATGAGTCCATTGAATATCATTATGGTCATAACCCAGCAAACACAAAACGTTTTCGACATCATTCGCAAAAGGTTATAAAAGGTTGTCAGAAAACGTTTAAATGTCGGGTTATATAAAGGGTATATTAAGAGTATAAAACGTTTTCATAACCTTAAAAACATTTTATGATAATCCACTGCTCAGCAAACAAAAATGTTTTACAGAAAACGTTTAAATGTCGGGTTATATAAAGGGTATAAAAAACGTTTTAATAACATTCCAAAAACATTCTTGAAAACTTGATACAAAACATTCTAAACAGAATGTTATTTTGGGGTTGAAAAAATATTTTGCGAAAAATGTTTTCCCGAAATATTTTCAATAACGTTTTAAAAACGTTTTCATGACCTTTGTATAACCCAACATTTAAATGTTATTAAAAGGTTTTGAAAAAACATTTTAAGAACATTTCTGTGTTTGCTGGGTTCAAACATTTTAACATAATGTTATTTAAGTATTGACACAATATTTGGCAAAAATTTTTGTAAAAATAGTTTACAATAACATTTTGTGAAAACATTTAAAAATATTGTTGTAGTGTGTTTTCATACAAAACGTTTTAAAACGTTATCATTACCTTTATATAACCCGACATTTTAATGTTATTAAAACGTTTTTATCTAAACCAAAAGCCAAACTATAACTTATTTAAAACGTTTTTAAAACGTTTTTGTGTTTGCTGGGAACTTCTAAAACTTCAAATACACATGTATGTTCATTCTGGGATATCCCTGTTCAATGAAGCATGATAATGAAAACAAATCTAGGGGTCAATACCAACGTTAACGTGATGCCAAGATGGCGGCCAAATGGCAGACAGAGAGTACACAAACGAATCCCCATAGTGATTTCAGCTTGCTCTCAGGAAAGTTAAAACCCAGCAAAATTGTATAATAATGTCATAATAACATTTGAATTGGATCATTTGTATTTGTATTTTAAATTGCTTATTTCAGAGTAGACGGATATACGCAATTTTCATGATATTTAAACAAAAGACGGTATACCATATAAGTTAGTAACAGATCTTTACATTACCTGATTCTATTATTAACCGGCAGCAAACTAGATTACTCTGCAGTCAATCGTGATTTGTTTTTCTCTGCAATGATCAGAAAGAATATTATTTCTTGGTTTTTGATCTATGTGAAGCAATATACTTTTGACCTACGCAGAACATTGTTAAATATTGAATTAAATTAAATATAATTTTTCTTTTTCCATATTGACTTAGATTGAAACTTTAGTTTGTCATTTATACCTGCATCTGCAGGCAACATCAGTAATTAGATAGCAGTAGACATATTTTGAATTAGGATACAATTATTCAATTTGAATAAAAACACAGTATTCGTGACGTCATATCAATCTAATTAATGATTCCCATATATGGTAACAGTTTCACCGGGGGATAAGGCATCACATTCTCCCAATAACAGTCCATCTGAAAAAATAAACACTGTTAGTTGTCAGTAAATCTATTACATTAATGATACATACAATGTTTAATGGTGCCAACCAGCGTTTTTGTTATTGAAAACCGTGTTTGCATAGTGAAACGTGTGGTTTATGTTTTGTAGTAGTGTATCAAGTTTAAAACATCATATAAAATGCACATGCCATTGAAATAGGTTATTGATTTAAAATTAAACATAGAGTAATTGTATGGAAACGGTGTTGTATTTGCACTGTATGAAATATTAAACCTTACAATATTACAAGGAATGGGCGGTTGCTTCGTCAATGTGAGGGTAATCAATGTTATTATGAAAACAGTTTGTAAATTGGCGAACAACAAAACAAACATTACAAATAATATGCATAGCACGTGGTTTTATAAGCGGTCCTATAGATTTAAGTAATCAATGTTAACGAAAGCTGTACATTAACTGGCTATTAAAATATAAATATTACAGTTCCCACGTGGATATCTCACCGAGTATCAAATACCAACACAGCATGTGAAAATATTTTCCATATTTTGTATGTTAACATGCACGTTGATGCCCATTGATGATCACACTTCATTGTGTGATTAAAGACTGCAGTGTAAAAATGCCTAAGTGGTCAGCTATGTAGAATAAAAATGTCTAATCATTTCAATGTCTTTTATTTTTATTTATTACAAACATTGGGTTTTTTTCATACAAATATGTAGACAGAATCGTAAATTACACCTGAACTGTTTAGCACCACCACTTTCTGATTCATCGAAGTATTATTTAAAACATAACCACTGTCAAAGAAAAAGAAGAAGGTTTTTCCCGTATTTTTTTTGGGGGGGGAAATCCTCATTTTTGGAAAATGTGATTATTTTTGACTAAAACAAAAAGATTTTGAGTAGGGATAACTTTGGTAGGGTACCAAAAAGATGACTCTATTCACAGGTTTTTACATTTTTCAAATTAACGAAATGTACGTCAAGTTATACAAAGAATCTTTTTGTAATTTTAGGGGGGTATTTCTTTTGAACCCTGTAATTATGTGACCATAATTTAAAAGGCAAATGATACTTTTAGTTGAACCTTATAAGTTAACAACATTTTTTTTAATGAAACAAACGCCCTAGAATGGTGGTTAGCCAATACTAGTACTTTAATTGTACTTATACAAGCGAACTCACGAAGTATCAAAATTGATCGGGACTTCATTACATTGAAAAGCACACACATAATGCACAATAATTTTAATGGTAGCGTGCGTTTTCCAGAAGCTGCCTCTTCACCGACAATGATTTCGTCTATTTCTATGTGAAATTATACCGCTCTCATGACGCACAGATCATGTACAAGTCGACAAAAAAATAAAACGGTAACATTAAAAAAGTATAATTTGTATGTGTGGGGCGTGTGACGTGGGGGTAGTTGTAGGTGTAGGTAGTTTTTGGTGTATATGTTGGGTGAGTGTGATTGTGTACTGTGTGGAAAAACAGAAGTCATTCTAAAAATAGTCATACCATTACCAAATGTTTCCTTTAATGGATATTGAAAACATAATTAGATTAAAAGATAAAGGAATTCATGATATGAAAGCACTTACCAGGAGGTGCTATGTCTCATCGTTCAACATGTTCAAAGTTTAACATTTCGCAGGAGCCTTTCAAACTTTACAGTACATTAAATTTCGCTGGAATAATTTTCATTTGCATTATAAAAGCGTCGTGATTTACATTATGAAATGCCTCATGCGAAAGAAATTTCTTTTATGTAATTTCTCTCAATTCATTAAATGTGTTAAATTCGATCGACTTTTCTCAACAGCTGCTTTGAATTTAAATTTAAAAGGTTACCCTTTCAACTTTTCCGTAACAAGTATCAAATTATAAGTAGATGCCAGGATCAAAGGAAACAATCACAAAGATCTTGTATAATCTTGGTTTGAGTAATCATAATGTGGCTGCAATTTTACCCACCCACGGATATTCTGAAGAAAATAACATTCCAGGAAATGCGCAATGAAAATACATGTATAATTATTTAATCAACAAGTTAGATATCTTAGCTCGGTACTTGGTTGGTACTGTGATGTACCCTGAGAAATTAAATTTGATCATTTGAATTTGTTTGCATTTAATGCTATTTCATGAAAGATGTGAATCCCCTCTCATATAGTAAAATTGAAGCACAATAACAAAGTTTGTCAAACCTATTTATGGACCGGAAAATGTCCAGATGTCACATAATGATAATTGTTGCATCACTTAGTACACTGGGTTTCAGAGAAGAACGACAGTCCCTTGCTCAGATTGACGTGAGCGCCCTGTTAATGAGCGACATACGCGGAGCTTTGTGTTCAGCCCCACTTCAATGTTTACGCTCTGTACGCTCTCAAATTGTAAAAGTGCCATTCTTCTCTGACATGATTATAAGGAGCTCTTTTAATAGAGCGGAGTCAATGTGCCATCCATCAATTGTCTAGCTACGAAGAAGATATGGGTCCATTTCACTAAACTTTTAACCCTTCGTAAGTCAAGTAACCGTTCGTAAAGTTACGAATACCCAATAATAGACGTAGCTAATACGAAGGGTTCCTGTAGTAAATCGCTATTACTTACGAGCGGTACCGTTCGTAAGTATGTTTAGTAAAATAGAACTTACGACTCGTCGTATGTTACGAACGATCTTGACACATAGGAAGCTTCGTAAAGTTTAATGAAATGGACCCCGGGAGTACGCCAAAGAGACCATCTTTCCCAAAAAGGGAATATATTCTTTTGTCGACTTATAAACCGACACATCTGTCAATGTAAAATGAAACAACGTGGATGTATGCCTGAATCTGGGTATACATCAGTCCTCAGGAACAATGACTGCAACATAACTTTGTAATCAACAACAAGAAGAAGCCTGCCGCGAAATAAAAATTGTAAATTATAATTGCAATTCATTGATTGTATATATTCATGTTTACATGCAAGAACATTGGCCAATCATACTATACCTTCCATCAAAGATTCAAATTTTGTGAACTTATACAAACAGTGTATTTTGTTGTACATTCTGAAGTGTACAGTACCTGGGTAATAGGTGTTTTTGCCCTCGGGTCGTTGCGAACCATAAGAGTACCTATAGCTTTAAATACTTGAGTGATATTTACTTGCTGTCCCAGAGGAAGGACACCGAATCTGCTCAAAACGTCGTTTATCGTTTAAACACCCTTTGTGTACCTGACTCTAAACATGCTAAAATTGGTTTGGTCAATGTCTTTGCCTTTCTGTATACTAGTATTGTTCTGTAATTTTTCTAAACACCTAAAATAAAGAAGGTACGCAGTTATATAACCCGTCCTACACCAAACCCTGATCTTGTTATGACAATATGATTGATACGGTCGTGTGCAGAATCTTTACACGTCGTTTGCAGAAGCTCTAATTTGATACCAAATTTACTACCAAACACTCTAAATTGACAAAGATTAATACCAGTATATGAAAGTTGGTGTATTTTCAAAAGTTGCAAATCAAAACGATGCACACGGTCGAAATTGCTAAGCGTGGTCAAGCCTGATTGCCCGCGAGTGGCTAAAAACGGTCTTTAATCTTTTTGCTTTATATAACTCCAGAATGGTGTTGCAGATTGCTCAAACTATACTTTTACCGAATCAATAAAATGAGAAGAATACTTAGGTATTTTTTTACTTTGGTATAAACAAAATTTGACCAAAAATACAGTGAAAATTAAAAAAAAAAGAATGAAACAAAACCGGTTTATAAGCTTCAACATATGGTTATTCTGCATTGGGCAGAATATAAACTTAATCAAAGAAGCGCAACATCCTTAGTTTAAAAAAACATTGATTTTCTCAAACTAAACAGAATGGATTTGATTCCTTACAAAAACAAACTCTTCTTAATCCTTCTCCATCATTCATTGTCTCGTCTATGGCACTGGGAAAGTGTAAGAGGAAATATTTATCGCTGAAAATTGGTTATAAATCTGATTTTATACGCACTTTTAAATCCGACGTCAAGGTGAAACCTCATACTACACGTAATACACGGTTATGAATCGTTTATATCCCTTGAAAGTAAATATCATCCCGTATTTGGGCAGGAGCATTACAATTGTTAATGCGTTAAATAAATGCGTAAGCAGCTAAACACGAGATTACCTTTTCCTTGTTTTAAAAGTAAAATTGAGAATACCGTGACGCAAGGCAAGCCATCTTACAAGTGGCAAAAGATGTAATATGGTAATTCATACTGCTGCAAATTATAGTATAAAAATAAATATGGAATAAAAGCTGAACCTTCTCTAGAATTCAAGCTAAACCTTCCCTAGAATACAAGCTGAACCTTCTCTGGAATAAAAAAAAATTCAATCGGGCAGAGAGACAACTTATACCCCCACCCCTCGAGAACTTGCCACAAAATTGACCAAAAGTTGTAATGCGCATTTTCGTTTAATTTAATGTGCATCTTCTTTGGCCCGCATTTAGACCGCAACTGTTCTCATTTGGCCCCATTATAGCATCTGCGCGCTTCGCGCATTTTTCTCCCGTAATAGGTAAAATCATGGTAGTTGGTTAGCGCGACGATTTGAAAAGTTTGCCCCCTCTGGCTCGGTGAACCTGATACGCCCCTATGGTTCTTAATTTCTAGGGTTTACCAATCAAGGTAGGTAATGTGTCCTTGCACTCGGTATTAAAGCATGGCAAGGATCACCATGGCAGCTGGACTGACATGCCTTGCGACATCGACAGTATATCTCAATCATGTTGTGCCATAAAACATCAATAAAATCGTTCAACTTCATGAATATTGCCAGATGTGTTTCCTCCTTTAAAAGCCGTCTGTATATTTAATATTTGACAAAAAGGAGATCCACCTATTCCCATGGTTCTACGTGATATTTTCCACCCAGCCAAAGCAGACAAATTATTTCAGATGTGTATATAACCCCGACGTGAAGACAACGGTTATAAACTAATTATGTGCAATCATGTCAAATTTATTTAACATTAGTTAAATGTTTTACACTCTACAAAATGATTACCTACTTGAAAACAGTCGTGATCGCCGTAGGGCATTAATTGTTGTTCCAATTTTCCTTTTATTTCCCATTACACTTGTAGTAGAGGTATCGGTGACAAGCTCTTGTTGGAAATAACCTACACGAGTCACGAATCAATATCACTTGCTGAGCGACTGTAAATTATTGGTAATGTACAAATTATGTGAGTTTTATAACTTATAAAAAAGAACTACCCCAAACACAAGTGGCTAAAACTATATTTACACATTTGTGTTATGTAGCTTCTCCAGAATACTTCAATGTATAACACAATTTTTTTCGACTTTTGTTAAGAGCTGTAAAGATTTTGACCGATTGTAGAGGGTTAAAAGTTTGAGTAACTAATATAAATGGCTCAGTCACAACCGAACCTGTGCAACCGAACTGTTACCTAGAGTTGCTTGTGTTGCCAATATCATCTGCCTTAAGCGACAAATAAAACTCTAACCTATTGTAGTTGTAGAATCAAATTGAGCCCATGGAGAAAAACAAAACAGTAAACAATCGCTAAGAATTCCAAATACCATTCACTTTAGTTCACGTATTATAACATTTAAACATTATGCAACCATTAATTTTGACCAAATGAAGAGGCGGTATCGGTAAATTTGAACCATTCATATTAAAGCATATAACACCAACAGCAAGAAATTCAAGACATACAAATTATTCAATATATAATGAAAGCATGCTGAATATCAAGCCACACCAAGGGCTCCAATATACGTGAAGCAAATGAGAAAAATAAGCGTTATTACTTGCCCGCTAGATAGGTACAATATTGTTAAGAGAACCGACACGCATTGCACATTCGGCTATTGAAATCCATAGTTACATTTATGAGTAATTTGAAATTCAAAAATGTAACGATAACTCCTTGAATCGTATGATGTCTTATAAAACCATAATAATTTGATTTTGAGCCTTTACCTGCCATAATAGACGTTATCGGTTTATATACGCCTGTGGCATATCATCAAAGAAAGATCACGCGGTTATACCCTGAATATGCGAGTGGATTGGAACGCTATATTGTTTCTTTCAAGACTTAAATATTAGCCTACACATTACTATAAATGCTTGTCTGTTGTTTTATTTGATGGACCTTTTACAGAGCATTTTGTGCGACATATACGCATTAAATGACTTGCTTCTCCATGTTTGTAACCATATTCTTAAACACTTGAGAACGTTCCTGCAATATTATTGGTTCTTACCCGTGTGATATGACACGATATCACACGGGTAAGCGCGTGTGTATCGGCGCGATACGCGGACTCGCTATTTGATCCAATCGGAGGCGCACTGCAATAACGGGACTGGTCGATTTTAAGCCCTAGGTAATTCCTTGTAAAATGTAGAATTTAATTTGTTTAAAATTTGTAATACTTACGATATTTTTAATTGAATTAAAGTGTTTTTTGGCGTAAAACAACTCGGCTCCGCCTCGTTGTTTTATTTAAAATAATGATGTCGCCCGTGTTATACGAGACGATAGATGCACTCCAGCGGCTAAAAACAATACCTTTATTCTCTAAGTTTGATTCAAGTATGTGGTGCCATTAAAGACATGAGCGCATAAATGAGCAGAGATCCACCACTAATAGATGATTACTCCGTCCTTCGGAGGAGACGGTATTCCATCATGCCGGCTGAAACACATATATCGGTCCAAGATCTCTATGGTTCTGCTTGAATATTGCGTTTATCAGAATTAACCTCAAGGCGAACACTATTTGTACCTTGTGAGTTTGAGTTACCCATATTATAATTTAATGTGTGTTATGTGTCACCAATACTATAATGATAATTTGAAAATATTCCAAGCCTTCTTTAATCCAGTTTGCCTCTAGTGAAAGTCGCAGCCTAATGACGGTTCACGGATTGTGTTGCACATACGTACATATACGACACACATTTTGGACGAACATGCATCTCGGTTCACCCTGCTTTTTTCAATCTTTGTAATTGTGTTATAATTTGAAGTACAGTTTTCAATGTCATTATACATGTACATTTGCGAAGCTTTATTTTTAAGTGATAACGCTACTTTGTATGTGAATATATCTTTGATGAAAGAAAGTTGAAGAAAGAAAGAAAAAAAAGAAAGAAAGAAAAATGTTGGTATATTGAATCTAGAATGTAACATTTTGCGATGAGACTTACAAACATCCCTTTAGGTAGATATATACCCACTCACAATCTGGGCCATCGAAACCAAATACAAGACATGTAACTGAAATGTTAACTGCGGGTCAATTATAGTAACTGTCGCTTACAGGTTTATTGATGCTACCGATTTACAGACAGACTTTTGGTTTAGCTACAAGGGCTGACATTTCCACCTTGGTCACACTAATGACCAGCAGAGCTCTACGAATCCGAGTTTGGGTATTATTACCGACAATTTAGAATATTTTAGGAAACTGTTTGTCAACACCGTACTAATCATGTTTTTTATCATATTGTTTTTATATATATAAATGTAAAAAAAAAAAAAAAGTGGGTAATGGTAGTAAACTTGCTGTCATAGAGTACAGACACAGCTTATTTTGCTCTGAGCTTGTTGTCGTGTTTGCTACCGAGTTCTATTTGAACTTGCCTTCAGTTTTTGACTTGAATTTGTTTTTAAACTACAGCATGTAGTTTTCGCTGTTTGATTTTATATTTTGTTGTCTGTCCCTGAAGAAGAGCAGTTTATCTGCTCGAAACGTCGGTTTTTTTTGTTGTTGTCTGCTTATGTGCACAGTGATTTTCATCATTGTACACTTTTGTACTGTTTTCCTGACACTTCTGTGGGCTAATTGGCAATTTTTGGCCATCGAACTTTGCCTGTACCTACATTGGTTGTTTGGTTCTCTATGTCTGCTTATGTGCATAGTGATTTTCATCACTTGTTCCAGTGCACTTTTGTATTCCTATTGATCCGTGTTGTTTTTGCAGGTTAACACTTCTGTGGGCCTTGGAATTGGTATTTTTTTGCTATCGAACTTTACCTACTTCTATGCCTACTTTTGTTGTTTTTTGTCCCCCTCTGCATACTGTCTAGTCTGTATTTTGTTTCCCCACATCAAGTTGGTATACCTTGCTCTCTTTCTTTTCAGTTATATATAAATGTGTTTAATCGTTAATTTCCAATCATAATTTTTTGAATTTAAATGTGTTAATGATCACAAACATACTCTCAAGAAGAAGACTACAAAATATATTTTGTTAAGTAATTCAATTTAAAAACAGCAGCTGTAAATAGAAATTATATTCACAGCAACTACAAGTCCTATATTTGTGCCACACTTGGAAATCAATTTAAAAGAGTTTAATTTCCACCTCAAATTTCACCACATTTGCTTTAATAATAATCACTTGACTTCATTTCGCGCTTTGATACGGTTGATATTCTTTAACCTTAATGGTATCGCTAACGTTGTCGTGTGTTTATGTGAATGGGTTGAGTCTGATTGGTAAGTATTACTTTACTGATACAGTATATAATTCACGTCATCAATGGCAGTTGGTAGCTTTAAAAGCTCAAGTTAATGCAAAATTTGATACCGAAAAGTTAATTGTCGGAATATTGGTGTAAGAAAAAGCAAATTGAACTACTGCAGGTTCTGATTGGAGCTCGACTAAGGTTCTATATTCTCAACATACTGTGCAATGTCATCTTCAGGCCTCATTTCCAATGTAATGCAGTACCTATACAGATAACCCTATAGGGGATACCAGACATAGGAACAGGTGCCATACAGGTGCATAAATGACAGTCCAATTGAGGGTACTTTGGTACATTTCGTTAAAGGAATGTTCTAAGAATAAACATTTCAAACCGTTATATTAATCGTAACCTTGTGTATTTTTAATTTATCGCTGTTTGTATTATAGCTAATACCGCCTTTTCATCGATTTAAAAAGCAGGAGAGACTCGCGAAGCAAGCCGTGATTGATGCTTAGAATAATCTGGCATAAATCCAGAAATATGTGACGAAGTTGTGAGGTAAAGGCATTGTTGTGTGGTCCAACTTGCAATTGCTGCATATAGCTCTGTTCCTCGTGATATGGAGTTGAATCAATATGAAATTCCCAAAATCAGAACACGACTAGATTGCAGAGCTTAGCGATTGGTATCCCAAGGGGTGCTTCCCGTAATCTGATTGTGCTCTGGCAATGGGAGTCAATTAGAGCAGCAGAGTAAACAGGACCAAGTCTTATATCCAAAATGAGGTTTCATGGACAACCCTGTAGTTCAATCTAAGACAAAGTACTGAAGCAATGGAAAATCTATATGCAAGCTAGATGAGCTTATGATTTAGACCAAGAAGAGGACTTTGGCCTTCAAACGCGAGATGCTGGTTGATTTCAGCTTGGGATCTGATACACGGAGAGCGAACCAGAAGGGTTTAAGCGACACCAAAGCTGGTCAAGGAAAGCTTACATGATTCTATCGACAATGTGGCTTACCGGGCCAACTGAAAGTGTAGTGCATGCAATATGGCATCATGTCAATGATTATGTGCTACATTCTGTTGAGGAAGCAATAAGGTACAAGATATATGCAAGTATGTTAAAAGTGACTTGGAGCGCCCAAATAGCTTAACAAAACAGCTTAACAATATTTAACATCATCCAGTCACAATTTGCTACGCGTGGTTAATCCTTCAAGTGCGCTCTGTTGTTGTAGTGAAGAAAACATTTATCTTCTTAAATTACTGTTTACCTGATCAACATAAAAGTGGTATTTAACTCAAAGCTTCATGATATATTTTATGTGTAACGTTCTGTTCCAAAGGGCATAATTATCGCCGTAATGAACCACTGATTATTCTCTTTAAACATCAAATAATAATCACAGAAAAGTACAAAAGTATTAAAATCATACCTGAATAATATTTACTGCTCACAAAATATTGATCTGATGTCAAAAATGAAGATTCGACTCGGGCATGTGTTTTTGTTACTACGATAATACTTTTCCTTTTACTTCAACAATATCGACCGTAGCAACTATTATCAGTGTGGATTACTGTTGAATAGAAGTGTTTATTTTGTTTCATTTTCCTTTTACTCATAATGTGCAAAAAGGCCTCTAGCTGGGTGACTGCGTGGTGTATTTGTATTACCAACAGCTTTGCCACTGATGTTCGAATAATCTTGTTTCAATCAAGACTCCAAATTCATCTGGGAAATAATGTGCCCGTTGTATGGAAATAATTAATCTTCTCCGTCATGTTGCTAAGAGCAGTTGATGAAATTGGGGTTTTTTTTATCAAATGACCTTATTTTAATAGGACGTGAAAATGTCAGATATGCAGCTAAAACTGTCAAAATTTGTTTATTTGCAAGTGGAATCCGATAAGCTATCTGTGCCAAAGCTTTGTTAGAAACCATTATCTAGAACATGCAGTGCAGGGCAGTAGTATCTAATTTTAGACGTTATCCTTTAATAATACCATAATCAATGGCAATGGAGAGTACATACTAAGGCTAAAAGACAACTTGTTTCCGAACGTCAAGCATTCGTTTTTACTTGAGATGATATCAGATATCAAGAACGACATCATGTATTTTAATTTACAAAAACACGTTCTTAGTTGAATGCCAACGATAAATGACAAGAACTTTTAAGGCTTGATGTAAAGTCACCAGCTTAACTTTACAACTTGTGTTTAAAGTTGCGGATATGCATTTGTAGCTTGGAGTAATGCGAAAGAACGCTGATTTGTCAGTCAGTAGTGTTATGTGCCCCCAAAATGATTCGATGATATTTATTAAAAGTTATACAGTTTGTCATCAGACATTAGTTTTCACTTGTTCTGATATTTATCTCCATTTGTTTGTACATGGAATATTCTAGAAATTCAATGGAAAATGCTAATCAGTAAAGTGAACAAGAAATTCAAATTTAGTTATATGTAGAAATTTCTGGAAGATTAAGTGGTGGCGCTATTACAGTAACCATCTATACAGATTAATGATTCTGATTGGCTTGTGGTGATGTAATGAGCTATATTTATAAATGATGTAGTGTGCTGTAATATATAATGAAAGGCCTGGAGAATAATTAAATAACAGCAGCAGTGTAGAGTTATAACAGGGAACGCCGTAAATCTTATGTTAGCCAGTGGTGGTACAATTGTTACCATAATTGTGTGAAGTCTACAAACTTCGGTTCGCGTGATCATGTGATTTGGAGAGGAAAAAATACGCTAAAGGCCGTAGTGAAAGCCAATGGTGCTTGATTGTTTTGTCGACTCAAAGAAACAGCAGACGGGAATATCTTCATCAACAAATTGTGGTATTTGCTGGACTAATATAGTGGGTTATCTGACTACCAAGCATATAACTTGCTCGAGTGGTCTCCGAGAGAGGAGCTTACGGTCAACATATAAGACCATTTGGAAAACACCAGCATAGCATCTAGGGTAGTGAAAACATAATCTTCATGGTTTGGGCTGAGACTGCAGGTTCCACAGAAAAATACTGTGGTGGGTGACCGACCCCTTAATCTAATCCTTTCCACGCCGAGGAGTTCTAGTGCTATGGTATAAAGGTGCCAAAAACAAACCAGTTGGTACGCACTTGTCGAATCACCTTCAAAGGACATCCAAATGTGTAAATACTTTAGATAAAAGATTAGGTGGTATGCATCCCTTATAATCATAGGCGTAGATCCGGGGTGGGGAATAAATCTGTCCCAATATTTTGCTAGGGGCATTGTCCATACAATCATCTCCTCCCCCCCCCCCCCATGTTGACAAATGCATGGGGTTCTGACCAAATTAACCTTATATTTGGCCATTTTAACCCAAAATTTATTCACTTATGCACCATATTTCATCAGTTTAGCTTCAGTATGGCAATTTTTTTCGCGCGCTTCACTCGCATTTGTACTATACACGTCTTATTCTGTCGCAAAAACAAATGCTGGATCCAACCCACATCTCCCCGCAATGTCGAAAAGAAATCTACGCCACTGCTTATAATTATTATTACGAGAATATCGAGAATTGATTCGGTAACATGATAGCAGCTTGCTAAAAAAAGAGACAAAAAGAAAACGGTCAGAAGTGACCAGAAGTGCTTATACGTAATTACAGCTGTTGTGGCGTTATCACAACTAAACTACTCTGGTTTTTTGAAGGAGTGTTTTTAAAACGTGACATCCCAGCTACCATTATTTATTGACTCTTGTCCGAAGTGATTATTCAGATTGAGTGTGATAAGACACGAAACGCTAAATCCTTTGCGTTGATAGATTCCAGTGTTCAAGTTGTTACATCAATGAATTTAGCTTAGGAACCACTGACCTAGTACTTGTCTTACACGTTCTTCAAATAAATGTATTATAATGGAAGTACTTGAAGTACAGATATCTGGAGAGGGGAAGCAACGAGTTACCCCAAATCACAGCGGCAGGTAGTGACTGGGCCGCCGAGTGCTAATATTTGGTGATATTTCAAAAAAGCGACATGTCAAAGACAATTCACTCTTTGGGCACATAGTTTGTTATTGTTATTGCAGTTCTTTTCCACATACCTACGTTACCATTCGCTTGGGTGATTTACTAATATTATATATTTTATGACCGCAATTTGGCGTTTTCAATGCATTTTAAACGTACCATGAAATTAACGCAAATATCTAGTCACGCTGCTTTTAGAATTTTTACCTGATCGTCGGCTTTTGCAGGCAACAGAATGCAGATTGGCTCACGATAGATGTCGTATTCCTCTATGTGGGTCACTTGATGATAAAATTACTTGTAACACATTGTCCTCTGGAAACCGGGTCTGGAACTGATTTTGGAATAGCTTTAGACTTCAGCGCCGTATCAAATCTCATAAAAACCACACGACTAGCGACTATGTTTTTTATGTTTCCCGCACGAGCTTGCGTCTACATCTATTACTATACTTCTTTGGAAACGTTGACTTTTGACCATTCTTTGTATAATGCCCTGCTATGACCTTGATATGTTTGCTTGATTGGGTACGTTGTAGCATCCATTTCATTCAGTTGTTTAGCACCTGGTCAGTAGATAATCCTACAGGGATACAGTAGTTTAACTATGGTGTGAGCATGGTGAAAGACTCATTATTGATTAGACGCGAACATATTGGTCCTTTGCGTGTATAGCACAAAATTATAATAGAATGTTTGGAATTTTGTAACTAAAATACTAACTGCATTCTGCATTATGTATTTATTTATTTATTTATTTAGGCATATGGTCGAATCCAACCAAAAGTGTCCACGGGCCAAAAATAAAAGTCCGAAATAAAAATGTCTCCACAATTTTTTCCTTTTGCCCATTGATTGATGACATATTGTCCTTATAGGAACCAAAAGTGCCATTACTAATCTTGAAAAATAAATCCAGGACGTGTGATAGTAAATGTGATATCAAAACCCAATGTTACCTACGAATACCACTAGGATGCTTTCACTATCGCAATACTAATCAACCTAAAACAAATGGAATATTCCCATTAACGCTTTTTTCGTGTAATGTAGACCACAGGGTGTCAGGAAAATGCTAGCTCAACCAGAAAATATTTGTTTTTATTTTTATAACGCGATCAATATGATCTTAGTCAATTTATGCTAGTTTATTTTTGAAAATGAAGTTTAGGTCAGTTTCTGTATTTTATTTATCAAATGAGTATGAATCAATTTACACATTGTATAAGAACGAGTAGGACATATGTTTTCAAGAATATTAGGAATTATAAGCATACACCTAACGCTTTATACAATGAAAAGGTGAACAAACCCGGGTATTCGTAGGTAACATGAGCGATTTAACAATATCTATATTGAGTTTAGAGATTTAAAGTTTGCTATTATGGTAATGAATTAATAAAATGGTAGTTTTTAGATCTCTTTCAGATGGTACGTCCAAATGAATAAATGCTATTACCTTAGATCAAAAATTTTTGATGCTTTTAGCAAGATTTTGACCACTTCATTTTGATATACAAGTAGTTAATCAGCAATTTTACATAATAAATAATTGTTGAATGAATCCGTATATGGGTAATAATAGTGTCCTGGGGTACCGCTTAAAGTTTTGACAATTAATTTCCATTGGTAGTGACACTTCATTACACATGTCATGTATTATGCTGTATTCGTAAGTAACATTTCAGTATTTGTAGGTAAGAATTAGACTTTTGGTGGATATCCCAATCAAAACTTCATTTTATAAAGCACTTTGAATGTATCATTTTCTTTATGTGCGTTTATTGATACTTTAGACCCTATCATGTATTAATAATGTCGGTTCACAGCGGTTGAAAGAGTATTGAAGTAAGAAACAAAGGTACTAAAGTGACTTTAATTTGCTTAATTGCACACAACTCGCTTAAAACCGTTATTGCAGACTTGTGAAGTCCATCTTGGAGTCAGTTACGTCTTGTGGCCTTTCGTTTGAGGGCAACTACAATTAGCTTTATACCAGGGTCCATCATTATGTTGTCTAGATCATGAGACAATGAGAACAGTCGTTTTTTCCATGGTATTCGTATGTAACCTTAGCGAAAACGTCAAAAGTTACCTTCGAATAAATCAATTTGGACACAAATTACTCAGACACCAGAAGGTCGGTAAACATTTAAAATGAAGCACACATGACAGTTGACAAATCCAAGTATTTATCCCCTTCTAATCTTCTTTGAATCTGATTTTTCTTTCAAATGAGCAGACCGTCGTCTATTTCAGTACATATTTTTCAACAATTAAGCCGTATTCAGTTTTGCATGGTGGGCATGTATGTGAATTCGCAACTTTCATTGACATATGATTTGATAGCAAACATACAGGCCTTCGTTATGTACCAATATGGGCATTGGCATGAATGGCGGTGTTTCACAATACTGTCATGATGTCAAATTGTATTCGTAGGTAACATTCGGTTACCGAAATTTACCTACGAATACTTGCTTTTATTGTTGACATCTCAGAAATATTTAAACGCAGGCTATTGAAACTTGGTAGAAATAAAGAGTGTATTACCCTGCACCTATTGCTTAACTATTGTTTACTATTCTCTCACTTTGTGGAAATGACACAGCTTTTAACATGTATTCGGAGGTAATGCATATTTTTTACCAAACCTACCTTTGTGCCATTTAGAATTTCTGGCAGCTAAACACAATAATAAAGATGCCCGAATGCAATGCATTTCAGTATTGGACATATCAAAGCTTGTATCAATTGCGCATTTATTAGTGATTTCCATTTTTAAAGATATATCTAGTGCTATGAAAAATTGTATTCGTAGGTAATGTAAAAAAATACCACTCAAAAAATGATCACAAAACAATTCATAATTATGTACAAATATGTGAAAAATTGAACAGGCAATCTTTGAATACACGCCTTTCAGGAAATCAATTTAGATTCAATCCAATGACTTCTTTTCATAACTGATTTAGACGTTTTTAAAAAATACTTTAAGAAATATTTTGAAAAAATGGGTAAAAATAGCATGTTTTGGGGTCTCTGTGTCTAAGTTTTTCACAGAAGGGGTCTTATTATATATGGCGCGAAGCGTATGATCAAGGCGAATAAACACAATACAAAAATGAATGCCAATTGATTAATACTTTTAAGTTATGGCCCTGAACATGCCGTGTACACTTTTCGTTGGATTCGACCATATGCCTATTTATTTATTTACTGTCTTATTGATTTTTTTAGTTGGTATATTGGTTAGTAATTAGTAATATTCCATTCATCGGTTTATTATTGATTGATTGATTGTTGATAACTTGATTGATTGATCGATTGATAGTCATTTCACATTACATTCCTAGTTTATTAGCTATTAATTTTGAATAGCATCGTACATTAGATAAATAGGCCTACCAGTATTGATTTATTCTATTCAGCAATATCAAGGATTACTGTCAAACTTCTCATAGCTAATTGTTAGTTAGCTCAGTGGTAACGCACTGGGTTTTACAACACTGAGGTCCAGGGTTCGATTCCCAGCTCTGCCTATTTCTTTCAAGGCTGAGAAAAAAAAGAAATTTCTGAACTGCAAACTTATTTGGCGCGCGATCTGAGCTGGTCCTTTTCTGGTGGCTGTGTCTGTTACAGGCACACTCCCTCTGGAATCCAAACCAGATTCACGCCCATTACACCTCCCTTAAAGAATCGTTGTTAAAAAAAAGTAAGAAACATTTCAACCTGTTTTGTACTCGACACAATTCAAAACGGGCCATTGTGTCTTTTACGATTGTGCACACATATATCAGATAACAAAAGAGTTGATCATTTTACTACTTCTTCTTCTTCTTCTTCCAATATAGTACAGTCCGCACATAGCGTATATTCGTACTTTTTGCAAGGTGGGTGCAGGAAATTTACAGTGCTGACTACATCTAAGGTGCGATAAAAACTGGAAGTCGTCTAGCGGAGCTGGACGGACTGCACCTGCCCTCTGAAGCATTCCAGGGAGGTGCTGTCAACAAGCTGCTGGGGAAGTGCATTCCAGAGCCTGATTCCATCTGGGAAGAATGAATGTTGATAAACGGTTGTCCTGGCAAATGGCACATGATATTTCATTGAGTGCCCACGTAGCATCACAGTTGGAACAAGGTAGGACTGTGGAATATCAACAAGTCCGTAAGCAATGCGGTACATCATTTCCACTTTAGCCTGGGCACGCCTTTCCTGTAGGGTTGGCCATTGCAGTTGGTAAAGCATGGCTGAGACACTACTTGTAGTTCTGTAGTCGTGGAAGACGAAGCGGGCATATCTACGTTGTACCATTTCCAGTTTCCTGATGTAAGTAGTGGAGTGCGAATCCCAGACAACACCGGCATATTCCATTACAGGGCGCAGAAGTGTCTTGTAGCAGAGGACTTTGGTCTCCCTAGGGCACTGATTGATGTTTCTTTGCAGGAATGCACGGGTAGAGTTGGCTTTTGAAGCAACTTTCTGAATGTGGGGATTCCAAGTGAGATTTTGGTGGATATTGACGCCCAAGTATTTAGCTGAGTCTGCCTCTTCAAGTGTATGGCCATGAATGTTATATGGTATCTTGTAGATCTTCTTTTTGTTGGTGACGTGGAGCACTTGACATTTTTGGGGATGAAACTCCATCAACCAATCTTTTCTCCCACTTCTGCAGTTGATCGAGATCATGCTGAAGACCAGCTGCATCTTCCTCCTTCTGGATTTTGCGGTAGAGGATGCAATCATCTGCAAATAACTTGACCGTGGATTGAGGTGATATAACATCAGGCAAGTCATTGATGAAGAGGAGAAAGAGCAATGGCCCAAGCACGCTGCCTTGTGGGACCCCGGAGTGGACAGGAGATGATCTTGACGTGGCTCCATCCAGGATCACTTGCTGAGAGCGATGGTTCAGAAAATCAGCAATCCAGGCAAATGTGCTGTCCTCAATGCCATAAAACTTAAGTTTGTGAAGAAGTCTCAAATGTGGAACTCGATCAAATGCTTTCGAGAAATCGAGCAGGATGACGTCCACTTGGTCTCGACTCTCGATGCTCTTTGCCAGATCTTGGATGGTTTGTATAAGCTGTGTCGCACATGATCGTCTTTTGCGAAAGCCATGCTGGGCATCGTTGAGAATGTTATGCTTATCGAGGTGACGCATGATACTGCTGCAGATGACATGTTCTAGAAGTTTACATGTGACAGATGTCAGCGATATGGGACGGTAGTTTTCGGCTTTGTTCCTATCACCTTTTTGAAAACTGGCACAACATTGGCTTTCTTCCAATCTTCTGGGATGATCCCTTGGTTGAGAGAAGCTTGGAAGAACAAAGAGATGACGGGAGTAAGCTCGTCTGCCAGCACCTTCAACAGTCTAGTAGGGATCTCGTCTGGTCCACACGCTTTATGGATTTGGAGACCAGCGAGCAGCTTATGGATACCATCAGGATGGATGATGATTGGATCCATGACTGAGTGAGGACTAGATCCTTTGTCTTTTATGGTGGTTTCATCCTCATTCATATTAAATACAGACGAGAACTGATCATTCAAAATATTTGCCTTGGTTGAACTATCAGAGTAGCTGATACCGTTGGAAGCTTTCAATGGGGAAACTCCGGCATTGTCACATTTTTTACTGTTAATAAAGCTCCAAAAGCGCTTGGGATTTGAGGAAGATTCTGGAGAGATGATATTAGTCACATAATCATTGTATGCTTTCTTACAAGCTGATCTGCTTGTAGTCTTAAGAACCTTGTATCTCTCAAAATCTTTTGGTTTCTTAGAGTGCCGAGCTTTATTAAAGCTACGCTTCTTCTGCCGAGTGAGTCTTTTAACCTGCTTTGTGATCCAAGGTTGATTGTATCTTGTAGTGGCAACTTTGGAAGGTACACCTCTATCAAGGATGTTGAGAAGACATGTTTTGATGTCTGCCCACATCGGCTGGATGGGACTACTGCTAGTGTACTTGGTAGTAAACTGATTTTAAAAGACAAGGCATTCTTCTTTCATATTGTCAATATTAGCATTTTTCCACAGAAAAATCTTGTGTGGCACTGGCTTTCTTCTCTTAGGAGTAACGCTCGATTCCACAAACACTAGCTCATGATCACCCAGTGCTGGTAACGCAGTACATCTGCTAACAAGGGATGGGCGGTTGGTAGAAAATAGGTCAAGCGTATTATCTCTCCTTGTAGGAAATAAAACCATTTGCTCCAGGCCAATGTCAGAGTGCAAGTCCAAGAAACGCTGGTTTAGACTGAGGGGTACTGATGTCCGTCAATTGTCAGAGTAGTCCAGTTGATGTCCGGGAGATTCAGATCACCACTGATCCATACAACAGCATTGCGAAATTTGGTGGCAATTTCTTCAATCTGGGAGCACATTTTTTCCAAGTACTCGAGATTGTTGTTTGGTGGGCGATATAGTGAACCCACAATGAGAGCAGTGTTTTTGTCAAGGGTGAGTTTCACAAAAATTGACTCAACATCTTCAACAGTTTCTATACGGTCAAAGACATAATCTTTCCGGATGGCAAGTAAAACACCTCCATATCCATCCTTACGATCTTTACGGATGACTTCATACGATGGTGGAAATATCTCGGAACTATAGACGCTACTGTTAAGCCAGGTCTCTGTGCCAATGATGATACTTGGGTCTACAGAGTCAATTAAGTTGCCAACTTCCTCTTTCTTATTTTTGACACTTTGAAAATTGATGTTGAGAATTTTCATTGGTGCGGATGGCTTGGGCTTGGTCTTTCCCTTATTACTGTGAACAGTAGGAGAGGATGATGACAAAGGTAAACCAGGGCTGTTAACAGAGCTAATACTACTCCGCTCACTGCTACAGGTGCTACTTGTGTCCAAACTAGAGAAAGAATTACTGGTTTCTATTATCGTAGTTGTATCAAACAGGCTTGAGGAGAAGTTAGGCATGCCGCAGTTGACACAATGCCAGGACACATTTTGAAGACATTCAAAAACTCCTGTTTCCATATGCATACATTCCACATGATACCATTTCTCACAATCATCACATGCAACTCCACGTTGTTTCCAGGAAACAGCACGGTGACAGATTTGGCATGGATATTTCGGAGATCTAGGGCCTGGATTCAGTTCAATGTCAGATGAGTTTGCAATTAGAAGAAGACTCAGGTATAGAAGGGATTGATTTCTGGAATGTTTTTCATTCACCAGAGGTTTATACTTCATGTTTAGAATGTTTACGTGAACTCCATCACATAGATTGTCATTACGTATAGCTGGATCTTGGATAATGTTATACTTGTAAATTCCACATGAACATGCAGAAAGATTCTTGGCAAAGCCGGGGTTGTTGTTAACAGTACATAGGTGAAGCAGGGTGGCACTAGTAATAAGAAATGCCACATGGATAATGGATGTATTGGATGGTGCCATTGTCTCTCACAAACCGATGTGCCAACCCCTACAGCTAAAACATACAACAAACGATCTCTTAGTTAAGCTTCTTATTTGTCAGCTTCCTGTTGCCACAAATGAGCAAACCAGAACACAAACACCTTGGTTTTTCTTTCTGACATATAAATACAATAAAGAAATGTGCGTTTGGCATGAATAATATTGTCGGTTTATCCTTGAAAACGATACATTGAAAACTGACACGTGGAAATCAACTATATGAAGGTGCAGGAATGCCAAATTTATTGTCTTACTTATCAAGATGATTCCTATATGATCAATATTAATTATGTACCTATCCCGGGTAGTGATGAAGAAGAACAGATGATTAATTGTGTTTTCAACTGATTGAGTGTCCCAGGTCAAAGACGAAATAAAACAAACATTCCCCTCTAACCATTCCACTAATTTAACTTTACCTCGTACTTTTTGTTCCAGTTTCAAAACATGACCTAGACTCCATGATCTTAAGTCCAGACAATATTGGCAGATTTCAGAGCTTACCATAACACCCAGTTATTACCACAGGGTTATTACCTTCAAGACTTTCGTCAGGCTTTCTTAACACCTGTGTTAAACTTGATAGATTTTCCAGTGACTTTGTCTTATGATATTAGTAAATAGTGTTATTAACCTATCTAAGCAATTGATTTTAACCTGAAAACAATATTAGCAGCTAAAAATCCCGATGAATTTCAGCGAACACATGGGGGAAAACATGGCATGCAAATTGTCGCAGCATCAAGTTGTTGGACTATAAAACTTTTTTATACCTTAGAAATGGGAATTTCCGCCCGGAGGTAAAAAAAAGGGTGAGAATATAAAATATGAAGATTATACATGACTTTATGAGTGATTTGAAACTGTCTCCCGTCTATGATTGATTCTGTCTGACTTGTCAAGCGGCAGATTTAGTTTTCGCATTTTAAATATTCCAAGTGTAGATATTAATTTTGTGTACATGATCTATATTAAATCAGATAACTTGTTCAGATAGCATGTGTTCACAAGATTTATGTGTCTTGTGAATTTACGAGAATAATTCAATGTCAAATTCAGGTGTTAAGGTATTAGTGATTCGTTTAATCTTAAAACCCCATCACAAATCATTTTTGTAAATGTATGATATCATGCTCTGCGTAGGATATGGATCTTCTTCAAACTTAGGTGCAATGTCCGTGTCCGTTTAAACAAGCTTTCAACACAAATTTGTACAAACAAAGAGTACAATTAAGTGTGGCGAAATGTGTCATTCAAAATACTACAACGGCTAGTGTGACAGTTTTTTCAAGTCTAGTGCAAATGTTTAAAGACAACGCTTATATCTGCAATAGCCAATATAGGCCTTTCATCATCAGGTTTATATTCATGCATAGTATGATGTAACAATGATGTGCAAACAGCCAATGGGCAATATACGTCTTCAATATATAAACCGGACATAATGCGATACTAGGTCAGGTAAATTCAAGACGAGGGCAGGTTTTCCTTCAAGTCATGTGGCTCGACTTTGCTGATATTGTCCCAGATAGCTTCAACATCAAATACTCTTTTCCTATTTAATTATTGACCAAGCGCTGTATCTATGGACTTCCTGAGGCCGCCGGGTTGACATTATGGGTAAACAAATCCTCATCATTGGGGCATCTTAGAATAGTTCACGTGTCAAACACTGTTATGCACAATGTCTCTTCGTGGAAAGCGTTAAATGATGTTTTAAACATTTTGACTGGTGCTTATTCTTCACAAAAGTGGTCAGGTTTGCATATTTCATGATACATAAATAACAGATCTTACCTTATATATACTCAACATCCTGCAGCTGAAATATTTGTCATTCAAACCTGAGGGCGCTGCATTCGAGAGTATTCAGAAAATAACTTGAAGATTTATATTTGCAGAATATAAGGCAAACACTCCAGTTTAACCTACCAATTAATACATGCATGCACTCAACATACCACACATGTGATAACCCATGGGAAGTCATCGTCCAGCACTACACATTTCATGTTTGCTGGACAAACATGTCAATGCCTTAAGCAGTCAACGCTACTGTAATCAAGTCAATGAGCTGTAGATTTATAAACCACAATAACAAATGAACGTTCCGCCTTATGAATGGTCGCCGAACACAATCACGACCAATCCATCCTTAATTGACATCACTCGGAGTCGTAAATCTTCAAGCGCAGTAGTCTAATTAGCATCTGCCCTAAAATAAGTATACTAGGCACAACTGTTTCATTTATTATTGGCCATTCAATAGGTTTTTTTTAATCCTGGTGTGTGTATCATTTTTCAGCGGTCAGAAATATAAACCGACCTCCAACTATATATCTGAAAAGAACAAAACTTACAAGCTGCGTCTTACCTACCACTGGTTCTAAAAAGAGTACGTTGTTCCATAAAAAGCAGTATTCTTACTGTTTCAAATATGACAACTATCTTTGTCTTTTAAATCCTATATTGTCATATCGTTATAGTGTGTAGAAACCACAGAATTGTGTTTGGGCAGACAAATCTAATACGGGTCGTCAACACCCCTATTCATTCTCTATGTTTGAAAACATTCACAATAAAAGTGTACGTAACACGTGTCTTGCATATCGATAATAGTAATACAATCTTACACCCCGAGGCGTTAAAAATACTAATAATGAAACTATTGCCTATAAAATATATGTGTCATATTTCGTAAGCGTATGAACACAATAGGTTGGGAGATAACAAAACGTTTATATATATGGTGTTCGCAGCTTTTCAAATCACATGAATGGTACCTGTCATCCCTTTTTGGCTTTGGAAGTATGTCAAAAAGAACTTTGTTCTATTTTGATCTTCGACTCAATTCCAATAGTAAATCAATATCCATACGTTCTGTTCTCTCTGAAATAAATAATATAAATGATTAGCATCTAACAAGCAAATATAATAAATACAGGTTAGTGGGTTGTCGACGGGTACAGAGCCTTTCAGATATTTACCGTATTTGTTTGAAACTATTGCTGCATCAAATGGCATGCACTTGAACTTAACCACTTGTTCAGTACATTTCCTTACCATACGTTTGTAGCACTACTCTTCAGTTACACTAATACATGTATATGCAGTAGCCTCCAAGCTTAGGTAATAAATTCTGAAATAATAATCTTTTTACAGAAAGATGCAAAACGTTTAATTTTCACTGTTATTCGCCCGCCCTTACCTGGATTCATTTACAGTGAATAACAAAAAGGGTAAATTGTTAATTGTTTTTAGGTTGGTAGTGCCTATTATCCCTTTGCTCTTCACTTTTTTAAACCATCGAAAAACATTTGGGTCAACAATTCTCAATTTCCGTCGGCAAAATATATTTCCTTCGTTACCTTTACAAGCTGTGTCCCTCCGTTTCCGAAATCCTGGCCACGCCACTGACTCTAGCCACACTATATTAAATACATGTGTACAAACAGGGACAAACATACATGGCATCTGGGTTTATAGATTTTATTTGTGTGTGTAATAGTTTTAGAATACATTTTCAAGGTCATAAAGATTTTGTGTTGGTTATAACATCATCAAGAAAGTCACCCTTGACTGGAACGACCTCCAAAATTATAGGCCTGTTTCCAGTATCAATTTCATTGGCAAGGTTATCGAGAAGGCTGTGATTAAGCAGGTTAGCAAGCACTTGGAAGAGAATAATCTAGATGAAACTCTCAAGTCAGCGTACAAAAACAAACACAGTACTGAGACTGCATTATTGCAGGTAAAAAATGACATTGATCGGGCACTTGACAATAACCATGCAGCCTTCTTGATCATGCTTGACTTATCTACTGCCTTTGATACCATTGATCATAACATTCTTTTTGATCGTTTTGAACTTGACTTTGGTATCAAAGGCGCATCTCTAAATTGGTTTAAATCATATATGACCGGTCGCACATTTCATGTCAGTATACATGGTTCAATATCTGATGTTTATGTTCTGAATTATGGCGTTCCTCAAGGATCGGTCATTGGTCCAAAAGCATTTACTATGTATGCTCAACCTGTCTCCTCAATAATCCGAAATCACGGTATTAGATATCATCTCTACGCAGATGATATTCAATTGTATTTCATATTCAATCCCAGTATTCCAGGTGAAGCAGCTAGTGCTCTGTTCAAGCTGTCATCTTGTGTGGAAGAAATACGTTGCTGGATGACACAAAACAAACTCAAACTCAATGATTCCAAAACTGATTTTTTCATAGCTGCATCCCCAAATAACATGCATCGCCTTCTCAACACTACAATTAGCATTGGTAGTACTGAAATAACACCTTCAGCTACAATCAAAAATCTGGGCGTAACCTTTGATTCAACAATGAACATGTCATCTCACATAACCTCCTTGTGTAAATCTTTGAATTTCTTCCTCTGGAATATATCCAGAATTCGTCGTTATATCGATCAAGATACTTGTAGCAATGCAATGCGAGCACTTGTTCTCTCCAAATTAGACTACGCTAATGCTCTTCTATCTGGTTGCAGGTCTACCGATATTGCTCGTCTCCAGCGCTTACAGAACAGAGCTGCTCGCATTGTATTCCAAGTCCCTCGCCGCCACTCGTCATCCGAGCTTCTTGACTCCCTCCACTGGCTACCCATCGAAAAACGCATCATGTTCAAAATCCTCTTATATATCTACAAGTCACTGAATGATCTGTCACCAATCTACCTGTCTGATTGTTTGACGATCTATATCCCAACTAGAGAGGGTTTACGCTCGGCGTTAGACGCAACTCGTATAGTTGTCCCCAGGAGCAACAGATTAATTGGTGATAGGTCTTTCAGTGTATAGGGACCCAAACTGTGGAACAACATCCCTTTAAACATCAGAGTTTCCCCCACTGTAGATAGTTTCAAGAGTCACCTAAAAACTCACTTGTACTGATTGTTGCTGTTTTTAAGCCTTTTTTCAGGTATTATATGTTTTTTAATATATTTTGTATCTTTGTAAAGTGCTTTGATCAGGTTGGAAAAGCGCTATATTAAGTGCTGTTATTATTATTATTATTATTATATAACCTTTTTTGCGTGATGACGCTACCCGCTGTATATACGTCAAACAATTGAGTAGCTTTTGGGGGATTTAAATGTTCGCTTAAGATATGCATCAACTCGTAGATAAAGGTTTGTATGACGCATGCTATATTTGATTATTCTTAACGCCAATTTTGTTAAAAGAAGACAGACAAAAAGACATTTTAGTGATTAAGATTGCTTTACCCATAACAAATCTTTTTTTAACATATTTTATAGACTATGTAAGCTTTTAAATTGTTAAATATAATCATATTTTGAATATAAATTAAATTTAAAAGAAACACAAATGTTGAAAGCAATTCAATTTAGAACAACAGCTTAAGAGAGATAATTATATTATAGGGCATGCAACTACGCGCCCTATACTGGTGCTCACTCCTGGGAAGCAATTACAAGAGCTTCATTTCCTCCTCAAATTTCACCTCCATTTGCTTAAAAATCACTTGACTTCATTTCGCGCGTTATCATGGTTATGTCGCGGTTGATATTCTTATTTAAACTTAAGGTATCGTTTACATTGTCATGTGCTTATGTGAATTGGTTGAGTCTGATTGGTAAGTATTAATTCCTGCTCTAGTATTTAGTTGGTAGCTTTAAAGTGCTTAGCTTTAAATGCTTAGCTTAATGTAAAAGTTGATTACTTTATATCGAAAAGTTAATTCATATCCCTGATTGTGGGAACATTAGTGCATGACAAAACCAAATTAAACTACTGCGAGTTATGATTGCAGCTTGACGCTCCAATCATACATTCTCAATATACATTGATTTACATGGTGTACAATGTATGCCAATGTCATATGCAGGCCTCAGTTACATTGTAATACATAGATTATGCCTATACAGACACGCCTATATGGGATATCAGATATAATTATGAAAAGGTGCTATGCAGGTGCACAGATGACAGCCCAATAAGGGTACTTTGGTTCCTTAGGGAATTGAAAAGTAAATAATAATCTGTTCTGTCTTTTATCAAAGTAACAGGTGTAAGTCAGTTCCTCTTTGGCGAACTGCCCAACTGCAGTGGCTCCTAAATGTTGCAGAAACTTGCAACCCGTTGTTGATCACTCCATCGATTTGGTAATTGGAGATCACAAGACGCATTCACAGTTCCACCAGTGCCTTTGGACCTCTGGGATAAAGAACATGTTCCCAGCGTGGTATAAAACCAAATGTTAACCATATCGTGTGTTTGTCATACTCTAGCCATGACTGCTGTATTCTACTGAGACTTACACACTCTTTCGGAGGTATATCAAAAGTTAACTTCTATTTAACTTCGCCATTTTAGATGTTTCGGGAGTAGGTCTATATCATGGCAGGACCGAGTCTCTAATGGAGAGATACTTCAAAGAGCCAAAATGGAGAGCGTAAGCCATCCTAGTGAAAAGCCGACTGCGCTGGGTCGGTCATGTCGTGAGGATACCTGATGACAGATTACCGAAAGCTGGTGCATGGTGAGCTCACAGGAGACAAACTACAATTACTTTGTGCTGTGTGTACTTAAGTGCAGAGAGCTTAGGCAAATTTATCTAAACACCTACGTGATATTAAATCATATAAAACTTATTTTCAATATTTTTTCAGCTCACAAAGTATTGATCTTGTGTCAAAAAGATAATGAGATTTCGATTCGGATATACGTTTTTGTTACTATGGTAATACTGGAAAGTATCATTTTTACTTCAATAATAGCGGCCTTAGCAACAACATTCTATTATTAGGGTGGAATATTGCTAAATATAAATGTTTATTTTGTTTCCTTTCCTTTAACTCGTAATGTGCAGTGCACAAAGGGTACTAGCTGAGTGGCCGGGGATTTGTTATACTTAGAACACTACCCCCGATGCTTGTCTGATCTGGTTTTGATCAAGAGCAGGCGCGGATCCAGGCATGGGCACACCGGGCCCGTGCCCCCCCCCTTTCGAGGGTCCTAATTTTTTTTTTTTTACAATTTTGTTGGAAAAAATAAAACCCTTTGTTTGGCTTTACATTTGTACATGTTTTATGGAAGATATAAATCGCAATTTGATCATGATAAACGGCCTCCCATGCCGTGGCGGATCCATGCAGGGGCACACCCCGGACCGTGTTCCCTTTCATGGTCCATGAAATGGCTTTAATTCGGCATTTATTTTTAATTTTTCCAAATACTGAGGGGTGCATCTTCCCTCAGACACCCTCCCTATATGGATAAAGAAGTACCCACTAAGGCCTCGTATCCATAGGCTGTTCCCTTGTGGCGCGTGCCCTTGTTCCGTGTTTACTTTTTCCCATGTGACCTGCCACACAGACAACGAACCTTTGTTTTGCTTAGTGGCCGCTACGGTTCGTTGTCTGTGTGGCAGGTCACATGGCACGGAACAAAGGCACACGCCACAAGGGAACAGCCTATGGATACGAGGCCTTAGGCTTCTGTTTTGGACCAGTCGCGGGGCAGGTGGAAGGGCACACTGGCGGCCCGTGCGCCCCGCCCCCTTCGCGGCTAAAAAAATGGGGAAAGGAGAGAAGAGAAGGGAATGAAGAGAAATGGAGAAGAAGAGAAAAACAATATTTGCACGTAATTGAGTAGGCCCAAACCTTCTTATCCATGTTATCTGTGATTATTTTAGGCATTGCTTGAAGGCGGGTCCTCTGCCCAAAAGCCTGTGAAATTACTGCGGGCCCGCCGATACGCAGGGCCCATCACATTTTGTCACCAACATCTGTATTAAGACGACTCAATGCTGACTTCAACATCAATCCGTGCATGCTTTAGTAGGCCTAAGTCCAATAAAGTGTAATATTTAAAATTTTGCAAATTGAGTTAAAGCAATGATAATAGTGTAAAAATATGCACCAAATGACTTAAATGGGACCTTCATTTTGCAACATTTTCAAACTTCTGAGGGGAAATAAACTGGTAGCCGTTTTCGCTTCTATTTTGGACATCCGTACACTTTATGTTTTTACATGTTTAAGCAATAATATAACCTAATAATTAGGCCTACAGTAATCATGGTAATAGTAGTGAATAATGGTATACGAGTGGCTTCAATTGGGCCTTCATTTTCACACATTTTCTAACTTCTCAGACACCCCCTGCGTATGCATAAAAAAGTTGCCATTTTCACTTCTGCTTTGGACACCAGACCCTTTATGTTTAAAGCAATAATTTACATATTAGTATAGTGAAAATGTGTCGATGAATGACTTCAATTGGGTCGTCATTTCATAAATATTCGGCTTTTTCAAATTGAAACTTAAAAAACTTACAAAATATACAATTCTTACTTCTGAGGGGAGGGGGCACATCCTCCCTCAGACACCCCTGCATGCGTATATGCATAAAGAAGTTACCCTTTTCGCTTCTGCTTGCTTCGATTTTCATTATTTAAATCAATAGGCCCCTATATTATTGAAAAATAACACTTTGATGTTTTGCAAAAGTTCATTCTACAAATTATATACTTTGAAAACGTGCTTGATTTGTTGTTGAGTTATGTACGTTTTACAAAAGTGTTGTTGTTTCAGCCCTCTTTTCAACATAACTCAAGAACCACAGGACCTACAAAAGTATATCTGTGATATTTGAATTCTTCTACACGCTTGCTATGAAATGATCAATGCAATTTTGGCCAAATCTCACTACCCGCAAGATGCTGTGAACTACCAAATCGCAACAGTTTAAAATAGTTGATTTACACAATAACAAATGACTTCAATTGGACCGTCATTTCACAACTTTTTGGCTTTTTCAAATAAAAATTTTAGACAAAACGGTCCACCAAATGGCTTCAATTAGGTTTTCATTTTGCAAAAGTTTTTCACTTCTCAGGGGGCACATTCCCCCTCAGACACCCCCTGAGTATGCATAAGGAAGTTACCCTTTTCACTTCTGCTTTGGACACCCAAACCATGGAAATAGTAGATGTTAAAGCAATGTTTACACAATAATAGTGAAAACTTGTCGACAAATGACTTCAATTGGACCGTCATTTCACAATTTTTCACCTTTTTCAAATTACAAATTTTACACAATAATAGTGACAAAATGGTCCACCAAATGGCTTGAATTAGGTGTTTATTTTGTAAAAGTTTCTCACTTCTGAGGGGGCCACATCCCCCCCTCAGACAACCCCCTGCGTCGCGCAAGCGCGACGAACGCCGCTGCCGCGCCGATTATCATAAGTGTGTGCCCTCCCTTTTCAAAATTCCTGGATCCGCCACTGAAGAGCCCAAACTCATGTGGGAAATATTGTGCACCGATGTACAGAAGTCATCTCGTTCACAAATTAATCTTCTCCGTCAATTTGCTAAGAGCAGTTCATGTTGACAGAAAATCACGTGTCATGAAATTGGGTTGTTTTAGCAATTATCAAATTACCTCATTTGAATATAAAGTGAGACATAGTGTTTAACACGTTGAGAAAATATCATAATTTGTTTATTTTCAAGAGGCTGATAGGCTTCGTATAAATCATTATCTAGAACTTGTGGAACGATACATTGTAATATTCAATTTGATTGATTGCCTTTAATAATACTATAATGTATGGCAACGAGAATACCAATAACATACTACGCTAAAAGACATGCAGCTTGTTTTCGAACGTCAAGCATTCGTTTTACTTAAGATGATATCAGCTATCGAGAACGACATCAGGTATTTTAATAAAATAAACAAGTCTTGATTGGATGCCAACGATAAATGACAAGGACTTTTAAAACTTGGTTTAAAGTCAACCAAACAGACTTACAACTTCATTTCTTAAGGACATGCAATGTTACGTTCGCGAAAGAGGATAACGCTGACTTGTCAGTCAGCAGATAATGGTTTAATTTAAACTTTTCTACGCGGACTTTATCTAGTGATGTCGTATAAGGAGCATTAAAACTTAATATTTGGCAAGCACTTATCGAATCACTTCCAAGGGATATCCAAATGAGTAAACACTTTAGATTGGACATTAAGTGGGTCTTGGTGTGTCCTTCTATATAATTAATTGAAAAAGATGCAGTAATAATATTTTCATTCGGAACCATAATAGCAGCTTGCAAAATACTAAATAGTTAACGATCAGAAGTGCTTGTTTACTTACGTAATTACAGCTGGTGCAGTGCTATCACAACCCAACTACTCCGGCTTGCTGAAGGAGTGTTGTAAAAGGGTAACATCCAAGCTTACCATTATTTATTGACTGTTGTCCAAAGTGATCATTCGGATTGATGGTGATAAGACACGAATCGCTAAATCCTTTGCACGTAACTTGCGTTGATAGATTCCAGTTTTTTCCAAGTTCGTAAGGAAACAAATAATGCTTGCAACATTAGATGAATGTAGCTTAAGAGCGACTGACATGTTACCAGGCTTGTTTGCACATAATTGTTTTAAATAAATACATACATTTATTGTAAAATATAAAAATACAGAATCAAGATTTTAAAATCATAAGATAGATTCTAACCTATGCACCTTTCGCGATTGCATGCGATTATGAATAACAAAAGAGTTGATCATGAATCTACTACTAATTGCCGGCACTTGCAACCGCTACAACTATAACATACAATAAACAATCACTCAGCTAAGCTAAGCCTGTTATTTGGCAACTTTCTGTTGCAACAAATGAGCAAGCATCTTTCCAGGTTTATCTTTCCGGCATGCGAATGCAATAGAAGATGTACATTTTGAATCAGTAAATATTGTTATGTTGTCCTACTCCGACTCATTGAAATCAGGTGGATCACATTTATTGAATAACTCGTAATTTTTGTTCCAATTTTAATACATGACCTAGACTCCACAATCTAAGTCTAGACAATATTGGCAGATTACAGAGCTTACCATAACACCCAGTTATTACCCCAGGGTTATTACCTTCAAGACTTTCGTCAGGCTTTCTTAACACCTGTGTTAAACTTGATAGATGCTCCAGTGACTTTGTCTTATGACATTAGTGAATAGTGTTATTAACCTATCCAAGCATTTGATTTTGACAAGAAAACAATATTTGCAGCTGAAAATCCCGGTGAACGTCAGCGAACATTCTGTGGGGAACACGCGCCATGCGAATTGTCGCAGTAGCAAGTTGTTGGACTACGAGTTTGTATACTTTACAGATGATAATTTTCGCTCGGGGCGAAGAAACAGCTCAACAAAAAAGCGAGAATATCAAATATAGAAAGAGTATGAGTATACAGAGGTTGATTCAATGTAATCCCATCATTCAGCATGACATTATTTGCAATGCGTAGTGCAGTTATACTGCACAGCAAACATGATTCGACCTTTGCAGTACTTAAACCTGGTTAACAGGACATTACTCAAGCAAAATCAATCGATAAAGTTTAGCCCAGCCCGCGCCCATATTCCACATTGAATGGTGGACTGCACTTATGCCCAAATATGGCACTTGCCAATCAATAATTACCCACTTGAAATCGCCTGGTTCCATCCACTGACCGAAGTTATGGACAGATATGGGAGTTAAATAAATGAAGAATTGAACTTTTGTTCACAACACTAAAGTTGCTCACCTGAAGTTTTCGGTTGGTAAGACTACAACCTTCTTACAAATCCTCGACAGAGAACCTCGGTACTTCGAAAGAGGAGTCAAAGAGGCCATTCACATCCGGGCCAACCATCCTTCTTTGAATAAGGACGGGGGCGCTACAACTTAGCAAGAGTCTACGATCCAGTTCTCACGTCACAAGTCAAGAGTCGTCAAATCGATCAACGAACTGGATCAGTCTGCTGAAGAAGGTTTTAGTCTTAACAACCGAAAATGTCAGGTGAGCAACTTTGTGTCTTGTGAATAAAAGTTCAATTCTTCATTTATTTGATTACCAACACAGACGAACTTTCATGAAAGATATGGGAGTTGCTTTTGCTGTTATTTGTCACTTACATATCAGGGAGGTACGAACATTTGCAGATGCCCCACCTACTCAGATTTTAGCCTACATGTAATATATACATTATTGCAATATTATATATTTTTGTAATTCTGTGCCAGTTATAAAGTGTAATAAATAAATAAATATAAAAAAAATCTTGATTGACAGCAAGTACAAAAAATATCCGTCAACATGGTCAAGTGGTTTAGCTTTAATGACCTTCGGAAGAGAGCGGTCCACAAGTGAGTGATAGTCACTAAAGGTTGCATTCGATTTACACAGGGAATTTTGCAGGCCATGCGTGCCCTTCCTTACTAAAACACCAAAGTGCGAATATTTCCAAACATCTAAATTAGCTAAAAATTTAGGACATGTTACAAAACTATATTTTCTAGAATTGCTGAGAGTACAAACAATATTGGCCGGTTATTTTTACGTTAACTAGGCAATGCCCTATTATGACCTATAACATACACTGTTTGTAGAGGTCACGCGTCAATAGTGAGAGCACTGTATTGTGTATAGGAAAATGAACAGTAACTGCAATATGGTAATAAAGGAGCCATTTCAACACCATTTCATATTCAAATTTATGTACAAAATAAGAACATGTAGTTTTGATGGAATATTAATCGAGGTTTTCATGTTTTGAATTGATAATTGGATAGGTATAACGTTTGTGGATACATTGATACCAAGAAAGTTAAAAAGTCTCCTTTTTTACAATTTTAGACATTGTAAATGTTTGTGAAAAGAATTAGATGAAACCAGCAAGGTTTTCTTGCACATCCATGCGTGCAGACAGCTTATCTTGTCGTATTGACCTTAGCCACATTCCAATATCTGTGCTTGACCATACAAAGCAGGAGCCCAGTGTGATATTTTCTGAAAATAAATCATGTGTTTCTCAAGCACGCTGTCAGTGGCTTTCAAAGTATTCTGGGGTTGAAGATAGCATGTTATTTGAACAATGTTTCCAGATTATGACCCAGATTAAGATTCTGTCTCACTCGTCAAACTTCAGTTTTAATCTTCGGATATCAAATGTTTCAAATGTGGAATTTAATGTTACAGTTGGATGTTATGGACATCGATTTATTAAATCAGATATAGCTTCACAAGATTTAAATGTCGTGTGAATTAAAGAAAAAATCACCAATATCAGGTGATAAAGGTATAAGCAATTCATTAAATCATATAAACATTTAAAATCCATCACAAATCAGAATTTCATTTTGTAAGCTGTATAATGAGTGTGATGTAATACCGTAAAACCTCGTCTACAACCATATGCAAGATAAATTAATACAAAATAGCCGTAAATATGCCAATATAATAGATTGGTCTTGTAATAATACTTGTTTGTATACGCTTGTATCGGTAGCTTGAATCAAACACACTCTATGGTCGACGTTTCTGTCCGTAAGGACATCAATATGCAATTCAATGATGCTCCACATCTATCTTATAAGTTTGGCGGGGTGCAGTACCGAAGGGTGCTTTAGTGATAGTGAATTGCTGAGCCAGGTCAACATACTTTATTAATATTATTATCTGTTGGACCATCCAGATGCGAGAATGCATTTAATGAAAGTACTCCTCTTTTCACGACGATGTGAGCTTTCATCATCGAGAAATCGAGGCAAGTGGTTTATCAGAATAATCTCGTATAATTTAGGTTATCAGCTCTAGTTGAATTGGCTAACACAAAAGTATACTAAACCGTTTAAACAAGCTTTTAGCACAAAATTGTATAAACAAAAAGTATAATTAAGTGTCTCGAAATGTGTCATTCAAAATACCGCAACGGCTAGTGTGACAGTTGTTCAAGTCTAATGCAAATGTTTAAAGACTACGCTTATCAGCGATATAGCTGCTTCATCATCAGGTTTATAGACATGAAGGGTATAAAACCACAATGATGAGCAAACCCCCAATGGGCAATATACGTCTTCAATGTATAAACAGGACACGTGTGATACTAGGCCATGCAAATACTATACAAGGGCAGATTTTACTTCAAGTCTTGTGGCTCGCCTTTGCTGATATTTTCCCTGATAACTTCAACATCAAATACTCTTTTCCTATTTAATTATTGTCCAAGAGCTGTAGTCTATGGACTTCCTGATGCCGCCGGGTCGATACTGTGGGTAAACAAATCCCATCGTTTGGGCAACTTTAAAGAGTTCACGTGTCAAACGCTGTTATGCGTTAAAAAATTTCGACTGGTGCGTATTCTTAACAGCAATGGCCAGCTCTGCATATTTTATGATCCTCAAATAATAGGTCTTGAGTAATTTAATACCAAGCATCCCGTGGCTGAAATATTTATTATCCAAACCTGAGGGCGCTGTATTCAAGAGTGTTCTGAATAACTGTTTTTTACATGCCTACCCCTAACGACATGGCACACATGTAGTACCCGTAAGAGGTCATTATCCCACATTACACATTTCACCTTCACTGGACAAAAATGTAATTGCCTTTAGCAGTGAACGTTACTCTCTTCAAATTAATGAGCCATAAATTTGATAAGCATAATAATGTACAATTTTATGCCTCGTGAATTGTTGCTTATCACGTTAACATAATTAAACATCCTTAACATCATTCAGAGCCGCCAATCTCCAAACGTAAAATTAGCCTAAATCTAGAAAGCCATCTCCCCGAGTACTTCTACAAGGAAATCAGGACAAATGCTAGAATACAATACAAACTGTGGCGACTCTAAAACAATAACGCTGAAGTGAGTGTTGACTGATTTATCTACATGGGTCATTAATCTACATGGGTTCAGTAAATACTGGAAGTATAAAAGTTTGAAATCAGTGGGTGGAATTTAGAGATGGTTGAACCCGGGACCTCCAATCGCAGCTGTAAGTGTTTGTCTATGTAGATCGGACAGGAAAAAGGGTAGCTTACTTCATTAAAGGAAATATGATATCTGTACTTTAAATATCATTGGGTTAGATGTAATTGTTTTTGACAATGTGGTTAAATTTGACTTTTTTTGTGAATTGGTGGAAATTATAATAATCTAATGTGGGCTGACGAGTTACTTCTGTTAAACCCTGAGTGTAAGATGTTATTAATGTAATATGCTTCTAATAATAGATATCGGGGCTAGACAATGTAGCATTGTCAGAAAACACAGAAGTGTCAACAAGTGTTTCCCTCGTCTTTTCTTTACCATTCTAACTTCATTGTCTTTCTTTTTCCTCCTGTTATTGTATGTTGGACTGACAAAATATATAACACATATCAAGAGATCAAAGCAATCAGCATGCAACAGTGACCACGCAGATTAATCTTCATATTTTATAGTGTCAGTTTTCTAGAACACGTTTTTTGTTCCTGATTTAAATGTTTTAATGAACAAATTATTCAAAATGTTATTTTTGTTCTTTTTACTACTTGTTCTTATCGTTACATTATTAAACCACAGGATGGTGTTTTGAAGCTGGATCGGCTTCATAAATAATATCAAAATTGCTTAGCTTATTCACAATCGTATATTGTTTTTGTAAGTAACATCATGCCAAATAATTGACAAATCGAAAATATACAATTCTAAGAAGAAGATATTTCTTGGTGTATATTATATTCAGATATATTTTCTATCATACTGGTCTTTAGGTTGCATTAGAATGAAACCACCCCTACACTTAATACTTTCATATGTTTGAAAACATTTACAATGACAGTGAACGTTACACGTGTCTTGCATATCGATAATAGTAATAAAATCTTACATCCTGAGGCGTTAGAATACCAATAATGAAAATATTACATAGAATATATGTGTGTCATATTTCGTGAGTGTCTGAACACAATAGTTGGAAGACAACAAACCGTTTTTATGGTGTTTCCAGCTTTTTTTCCAAATGAATCACATGAATTTGACCTGCCATCGCTTCAGGGCTATGGATGTATATCAAAGAGAACTTTGTTATATTTCGACTTTCGACCCAATTCAGATTTTGAATCCATATCAAAAATTCCCCATAATAAATGATTGTCATCTAACAGGGCCTGGCATCTAACAAACAAATACAATAGTGGTTAGTGGGTTGTAGGTGGGTGCAGAGCCTTACAGTGATTTACCATATTAAAACGTGGGATTTTTTCTGCACATAACCAAATACTTTCAAAATGCTTCCTTTCCTACAGATTACATAGTACAGAGATGAGATTGACACATATGCACTGACATTAGCTGGTGTCTATAGGGTAAACACGGATTTTGAGTTCAAGGTCATGAAGGGGTAAAATAGGGTTGATAACTGAAAATCACCTTAAAGTTCACTTCTTCCTGCATATTAAGTTCTGTGATCATCAGAATAATGCCAAAATGACTATAGCATTGGGTGCATATAGGGTTATTATCAGATTTGGTTTGAACATAGGGAGGGGTCTGTTTTGGGGTCAAAAGGGTAATATTTAAAAGTTTATCCAATTTGAATAAAAATTGTTATTTGTAATTCTAGTATGATTCAAAATATAATGGAGGTCTTTTCAAGGTCACCAGAGGTCAACCAAAGGTCAAAAGGGGGGTAAAATTGAACATTTTATCCAATTGGAATGATTTAAAATGAAAATTGCAATTTCGCAAACCAGACACTTTCTAACGGTGATTGTAAAACAATTTGCCTAACTTAACAGCCAATATAACAGAGTTAGGCACTAATGCAGGCTACTCTACACACCGTTAAAAATCATAAGATGTATAGTTAGGCAAAATGTGAGAGCATACTGCACTAAACGACAGAGTAGATCACAAGTTATTGATACTGTTACATAATCATCTTATAGACAGCTATTCATAGAAGATAATCTATGAATGTAGATTGTCCCGCTTTGGTAAACAGATAATTGTCCTTTCTATTCAGAGGTTCTATTTACTCTTGGTCAGTCATGCATGTTAATAATACTAAAGAAACTGACTTGATGCACTTTATTTAAATCCCATACAGAGTGCTTGCACGGAAGGTCATTAGTTCAAATCATCCTCCAGACACGCTCCAGAAGATATGCAAATGCATGGAGTACAAAAGAATTACTTTGATCAATACCAGTTACACAGGTGATTGGTATTGTGCTGCATGCATTTGCATGTCTTCTGGAGCGTGTCTGGAGGATGATTTGAACTAATGACCTTCCGTGCAAGCACTCTATAGCACTCTATGGCACTGACCGATTACCATCACATTATTAATTTTCTAAAGTCGGACGCCATGGTACATTTTCTATTGCAACACATTGCTATATGCTATGAGCTCTCGTATAAGGTATGTACATTTTGCTGTGTTCTTTTTATACCGTCTTTCAAGGAAAACAACAACACGATTACGCCTTATTATATTAATGTTAGAGATATGTATGTTATAAAAATCACAATAATTAACTTCATTATGACTAAAGAATTAGCGTATATGGGATCGGAGGCACCAATTTCAAACACTGCATGTCAGATAACTGTGAAGTCACTTCAAGGTCACGGCTGGACTTCGCAGCCTTCTGAGGATGCAATATATCTAGTTTCTTTCTTCTTCTTCTTCTTCTTTCTCTTCTTCTTCTTCTTCTTCTTCTTCTTCTTCTTCTTAGTCTAGCCGAGCGGCGGCTAGACTCTTGAATCCCAGTAGTTTCTTTCTTCTTAGTCTAGCCGAGCGGCGGCTAGACTCCTGTTTTTGGGCGATTTCTTCTTCTTCTTCTTCTTCTTCTTCTTCTTCTTCTTAGTCTAGCCGAGCGGCGGCTAGACTCCTGTTTCCCAGTAGTTTCTTTCTTCTTCTTCTTCTTCTTCTTCTTCTTCTTAGTCCAGCCGAGCAACGGCTGGACTCTTGCATCCCAGCGGTTTCTGCTTCTTCTTTAGTCCAGCCGAGCAACGGCTGGACTCTTGCATCCCAGTGGTTTCTGCTTCTTTCTTTCTTTCTGTCAACATTTGACACAATTGGCTCTAGCTCCCTAATTATTTGACCGATTCTAACCAAACTTGGGCAAAGGCTCCACTACCCCAGCCTTTACATTTGACATGACCCATTTGGGGTCAAATGTCACGCATGAGTAATTTTGGCTAAAAATGCGAATTTTACCAAAAATGCTTCTTCTTTTACAGATTACATGGTAGCGCAATGAAACTTGGTCATCGGCATCGACTATAGTTGGAGTCTATGGGGTAAACACAGATTTGGGGTCAAAGGTCATTAAGGGATTTTTCTGCACATAACCAAATACTTTCAAAATGCTTCCTTTCCTACAGATTACATAGTACAGAGATGAGATTGACACATATGCACTGACATTAGCTGGTGTCTATAGGGTAAACACGGATTTTGAGTTCAAGGTCATGAAGGGGTAAAATAGGGTTGATTACTGAAAATCACCTTAAAGTTCACTTTTTCCTGCATATTAAGTGCTGTGATCATCAGAATAATGCCAAAATGACTATAGCATTGGGTGCATGTAGGGTTATAACCAGATTTGGCTTGAACATGGGGAGGGGTCTGTTTTGGGGTCAAAAAGGGTAATATTCAAAAGTTTATCCAATTTGAATAAAAATTGTTATTTGTAATCCTAGTATGATTCAAAATATAATGGATGTCATTTCAATGTCACCAGAGGTCAACCAAAGGTCAAAAGGGGGTAAAATTGAACATTTTATCCAATTTAAATGATTTAAAATGAAAATTGCAATTTCGCAAACCAAACACTTTCTAACGGTGATTGTAAAACAATTTGCCTAACTTAACAGCCAATATAACAGAGTTAGGCACTAATGCAGGCTACTCTACACACCGTTAAAAATCATAAGATGTATGATGAGGTGACCTCTGACGTCAATGCCTGTCAGTATGCGCACGCATCATGACAATTTCCATTGTTTTTGCCTGACAGTATTCGCGCGCATCATATTTTGTTCAGGGCCCGTGTTTTTAAAACTCCCGCCACATCACAATAAAGGCTATTGAACAGTGTAGTGGTTGCATTGTGTTCACTCAAGCATATCGATATTACCAGTCCCTTGCCTTTGTTGGTAAACATTGAGGTCACCTCATCTATAGTTAGGCAAAAATTTGAGAGCATACTGCACTAAACCACAGAGTAGATCACAAATTATTGATACTGTTACATAGTCATCTTATAGACAGCTATTCATAGAAGATAATCTATGAATGTAGATTGTCCCGCTTTGGTAAACAGATAATAGTCCTTTCTATTCAGAGGTTCTATTTACTCTTGGTCAGTCATGCATGTTAATAATACTAAAGTCGTGTTCACACAGTCGGACTTAAATCACTTATTACCGGTCTTAAATTACGTCGGTAATAGTATCGGATATAAGTGGCAGTGTGAATTAGCGTCGGATATAACTATATCCGACGTAATGTGCTTTAAATCCGACAATTTGTTCACACAGTCGGACTTAACTTACGTCGGTAATAGTATCGGATATAAGTGGCAGTGTGAATGAGCGTCGGATATAAAAAAAATTACTATATCCGACGTAATGTGCTTTAAATCAGAAAATTTAAGGCTGAAGATGACCAGGGTTAAGAGCTGTTAAGACCGATCGAAACGTTACGTCCGGTAATAGTAATTACGTGTGGACATGCAGCACTATTGGGCTGTCGGATATAACTGTGAGTATATCACTCGCGCAAAATTTTAAGGAGATTCATAGGCGTAGATCCCGGGGGATGGGGGGGATAAATCCCCCAATATTTTGCCAGGGGGGGGTGGTCCATACAATCACCCCCCCCCCCCCCAATGTTGACGCCTGATAATGGGTTTCTGACCAAATTAACCTCATATTTGCCATTTTTTGCCCCAAAAGTGCAAATTTTCGCGCGCATTTATTCTACTTTTACACCATTATCTCATCAGTTTAGCTTCAAATAGCAAAATTTTTGCGCGCTTCGCGCACAATTGAACCAAAAACTTATTCTGTCGCTAAAAGGTGCTGGATTGACTATACTTGAATTTTTTTCCAACTCCATCCCCCCCATGCGTGATGTCATCATGGCTGCAGCTGCAAATATTAATATAAATAAACACAATAGAGGGGTCAATTGGAATGACAAGGGAACAATGGCTATCCTCAAAATTTGGAGAGACACGGAAAGTATTTCTGGGATAAAAAAAAGCTTTGTGAGGAGATAGCCACGCTAATTACATGACAAGGGGGGATTCCCCATACGGTCGGGGGAGTAGATACATGCTAAGATAAAGGCACTGCAAACTCTCCATCGCACCCTCCATGATCGGGTAAAAAGTTCAGGCGCAGGAGCAATTGACCATCCTTATTGGGATGACCTACACGAGTTTCTAGGGGGGGGGGGGAGCAAATGTAAACCCTCCAGAAGGCTCAGTGGGGGGGCATACGCCATAAGCATGATAACAGAAAGGCATGTAATTGGATTTTATAAGATGATTAGGGGGGTCCCAAATATACGGAAAGAAAAAAAAAAATAGGGGGTGTCATAAAATATTTTTGATGACCAAAATGTAGGGAGTCACAACACAACATGACTACAGATAGTGTGTTTATTCCAAAAGACTGATGCCTGTTGGGGGGGGGGGGTGCAAACGGGGGGGGAGGGTCATACAATATTTGCTGACGAAATAGGGGAGGTCGCAATTTTATTAAATTTTCTGATGATGCTCATGTAGAAAGGAGGGATTTATGACCGGTAATAGGCTTATCGGACATAACACGTCGGATATACGCTGGCGAAGTTACGCAATTTATCGGATTAATTACCATAGCAATAGGTGAAAACAATTTTGAACATATAGATTGAATACAATACTGGTCTTTTCAAAGATACTAATCTTACAGGTGCAAGTAATCATCATGATTCACCTATTGCTATTTTAGTTAATCCGATTATTACGTAACTTCGACAGCGTATAGCGCTATTGCCGACAAATGTGGACGCGCTAAGGATTAGCGGAAATATTTAATTCGATCGGACATAAGCCTAGATAAAATATTACCGGTAATAAGTGCATGTGTGAATGCTTGCACGGAAGGTCATTAGTTCAAATCATCCTCCAGACACGCTCCAGAAGATATGCAAATGCATGGAGTACAAAAGAATTACTTTGATCAATACCAGTTACACAGGTGATTGGCATTGTGCTACATGCATTTGCATGTCTTCTGGAGCGTGTCTGGAGGATGATTTTAACTAATGACCTTCCGTGCAAGCACTCTATGGCACTGATCGATTACCATCACATTATTAATTTTCTAAAGTCGGACGAAAAGGCACATTTTTCTATTGCAACACATTGCTATATGCTATGAGCTCTCGTATAAGGTATGTACATTTTTGCTGTGTTCCTTTTATACCGTCTTTCAAGGAAAACAACAACATGATTACGCCTTATTATATTAATATTAGAGATATGTATGTTATAAAAATCACAATAATAAACTTCATATGACTAAAAAATTAGCGTATATGGGATCGGAGGCACCAATTTCAAACACTGCATGTCAGATAACTGTGAAGTCCCTTCAAGGTCACGGCTGGACTTCGCAGCCTTCTGAGGATGCAATATATCTAGTTCTTTCTTTCTTTCTTTCTTTCTGTCAACATTTGACATAATTGGCTCTAGCTCCCTAATTATTTGACCGATTCTAACCAAACTTGGGCAAAGGCTCCACTACCCCAGCCTTTACATTTGACATGACCCATTTGGGGTCAAATGTCACGCATGAGTAATTTTGGCTAAAAATGCGAATTTTACCAAAAATGCTTCTTCTTTTACAGATTACATGGTAGCGCAATGAAACTTGGTCATCGGCATCGACTATAGTTGGAGTCTATGGGGTAAACACAGATTTGGGGTCAAAGGTCATTAAGAGGATTTTTCTGCACATAACCAAATACTTTCAAAATGCTTCCTTTCCTACAGATTACATAGTACAGAGATGAGATTGACACATATGCACTGACATTAGCTGGTGTCTATAGGGTAAACACGGATTTTGAGTTCAAGGTCATGAAGGGGTAAAATAGGGTTGATTACTGAAAATCACCTTAAAGTTCACTTTTTCCTGCATATTAAGTGCTGTGATCATCAGAATAATGCCAAAATGACTATAGCATTGGGTGCATATAGGGTTATAATCAGATTTGGCTTGGACATGGGGAGGGTCTCTTTTGGGGTCAAAAGGGGTAAAATTTTGAAATTTGCCCAATTCAATTGAAAATTAGTATATGTAATCACGGTAGGATTCAAAATATGATGGAGGTCATTTCAAGGTCACCAGAGGTCAACCAAAGGTCAAAAGGGGGTAAAATTGAACATTTTATCCAATTTAAATGATTTTAAAATGAAAATTGCAATTTCGCAAACCAAACACTTTCTAACGGTGATTGTAAAACAATTTGCCTAACTTAACAGCCAATATAACAGAGTTAGGCACTAATGCAGGCTACTCTGCACACCGTTAAAAATCATAAGATGTATATAAGATGTATAGTTAGGCAAAATTTTGAGAGCATACCGCACTAAACTACAGACTAGATCACAAGTTATTGATACAGTTACATAATCATCTTATAGACAGCTATTCACAGAAGATAATCTATGAATGTAGATTGTCCCGCTTTGGTACACAGATAATAGTCCTTTCTATTCAGAGGTTCTATTTACTCTTGGTCAGTCATGCATGTTAATAATACTAAAGAAATTGACTTGAGGTGTTTCATTCCCATTTTTAATTCCCATATAGAGTGCTTGCACGGAAGGTCATTAGTTCAAATCATCCTACAGACACGCTCCAACAGATATGCAAATGCATGGAGTACAAAATATTTACTTTGATCAATACCAGTTAAACAGGTGATTGGTATTGTACTACGTCATTTGTATGTCTTATGGAGCGTGTCTGGAGGATGATTTGAACTAATGACCTTCCGTGCAAAACCATATGGCACTCATCGATTACCATCACTTTCATAATTTTCTGAAGTCGGACGCCATATCACATTTTTTTTATTGCAACACATTGCTATATGCTATGAGCTCTCGTATAAGGTATGTACATTTTTGCTGTGTTCTTTTTATACCGTCTTTCAAGGAAAACAACAAGACGATTACGCCTTATATTAATGTTGGAGATATGTACGTTATAAAAATCACAATAATAAACTTCATATTACTAAAATTAGCGTATACATATGGGATCGAAGGCACCATTTTCAAACACTGTCAGATAACTGTGAAGTCACTTAAAGGTCACGGCTGGACTTCGCAGCCTTACAGGGATGCAATATATCTAGTTCTTCTTCTTCTTCTTCTTCTTTCTGTCAACATTTAACATAATTTGCTCTAGCTCCTTTATTATTTGACCGATTATGACCAAACTTGGGCACAAGCTCCACTACCCCAGCCTTTACATTTGACATGACCCATTTGGGGTCAAACGTCATGCAGGAGTAATTTTGGCTAAAAGTGTGATTTTTACCAAAAATGCTTCTTCTCCTACAGATTACGTGGTACAGTAATGAGATTTATACATTGACCTTGGCTATAGCCGGGGCCTATGGGGTCCTCACAGATTTGGGGTCAAAGGTCATTAAGGGGGTATTTCCGGTACATAACCAAATACCTTCAAAATGCTTCTTTTCCTACAGATTATATGGTACGGAGATGCGACTGACACATATTCATTGGCATTAGCTGGTGTCTATGGGGTCCTCACAGATTTTGAGTTCAAGGTCATACAGGGGGCAAAAATGGTTGATTACTGAAAATCACTTTAAAATTCAATATTTTCTGCATATTACGTGCTGTGATCATCAGAATAATGCCAAAAGGGCTCTAGCATTATGTTCATATACGATTGTAATCAGATTTGGCTTAAACATGGAGGAGGGTCTGTTTTGGGGTCAAAAGGGTAAAATTCTAAAGTTTGTCCAATTTAAATGAAAATTAGTATATGTGATCTTGATATGATTCAAAATATATTGGAGGTCATTTCAAGGTCACCAGAGGTCAACGAAAGGTCAAAAGGGTCAAATTCTAATATTTGTCCAATTTAGATGAAAATTAGTATATGTGATCTTGATATGATTCAAAATATATTGGAGGTCATTTCAAGGTCACCAGAGGTCAACTAAAGGTCAAAAGGGGTCAAATTACAAAGTTTATTCAATTTGAATGAAAATTAGTATATGTTATGTGGATATGATGCAAAATGTGGTGAAGGTCATTTCAAGGTCATCAGATGTCATTTCAAGGTCACGGCTAGACTTCGCAGCCTTACTAAGGATGCAATATATCTAGTGTTTTAAATGTTTACGTACACTCCATTCATTTCAAACACTCCACCAGCTATTTTAAGAGAAGGGCACTCAATCCAGATTTCACATATCAAGAAATTTAAAAATACTGATTTTGGTTAGATCCATTTCTTTACAAATAAGTCTCAGTAGTCGCTTCCATTGCACGTACATAAAGATGCTGAAGAATTGCCAACGCATATGCGTTAATTCACAGTTTGGATACAAACCTGATGCTCATCTGTTTTAATTAGGATGTCTTGATCGGTTATGAATTCTCGGTCTGTCAATTAAGAATGTTGGTCTCTCCGCCCTTTTGCATCCTAACGTCACCTCTACGTGAGCATATCACTTCTTTATGACACAGCCCCCAAGCATCTGTCAGAATTGATGTGAATATTTGCTTATTAGAAGCTCCCAACTCGCCGACATTGCCTGAGTGGTGTATCGATAGAAGGTTATAACCCCAATCTTGATGTCATTGGTTCAAATCCCGGAAGCGCCAAAATGTTGCGTAGTTGATATTTGTTTCTTGTTACCAACCACCAGTACAAATGCGGACAGACATGTACCGTATATTGCTTGGTGATGTATTGCTTAACATCGAATGACAGAAGAGTCTGTCTCATATAAGTTACACTAAAGTGTCATGGGTTCGCTGAGATATACACTCCATAGTTAAAATATCTTTTAGCTTTTAACGTTCAAATATCATAACCTGAAAGCATAAAGCCAAAAAAATCCATGTATCTAGATGGCAAATCAAACAATCCCGATATTGCGAGCAAACATTTTAATTTGCAGATAAATCGATATGCTATAATTTATTCTTAACGGACATTTTGAAACAAATACAAGTCCAAATTACATGCATTTTTATAAACGAAATTAAACTGTTTAGAATTGATAATATTAATTTTTAAATTTCAGTGGATTACAAAATTCTTTCAATGTTACTTTCTAGTTCAACACAATATTATTAATCGATAAAACATTGCACCTTTAAAGCATTCGATCGGCAAAATTAATAGTCAACACTTAACCCTTGTCTTACTAAGGGTGAGTAAACAAAGACCCTAAAAGATTTTAACCAGTCCACTAAAACGCTCCAATAAGTATCCATATTCGGTTCAGCAACCCGGAATCCACTCCTTGACATAATTATACAGTAAGCCAAAGAATTAAGGTACCAGTTATGATCACCCCCTGTATATACTAAACAAAGAAAGGTATGTCATAATGGAACCAGAAGCCAATAGCTGCATCCTTTAGCTCGAATTTAAGACCTCATTCATTGAAATTGTTCAAGAAATAAAAACACGACGATCCAAAAACCCAAGGAAGATGCCAATTTAAAAGTTGCAGTTTGCTCCATTGCATGGCCTATTGATTTGTACACAAGCGTTCGCTAACAAGAAAACTTGCGGCGTGCTTCCATTGATTATCACGTTAAAACTAGCGTTGTGCTTTCATTGATTAGAACACAAAAAGTGCAACTTTTGATTTCGTTTCTTCATTAGGTTTTAGATTACCGTTTCTTTAATTCTTAACCAATTTCAACAAATACGGTCTTAAATCAGAGCTACAGGTATTGCTTGTTTTATTTGACACATTTGTCTTTATTTAGGATATACACATGGATGAACACAACTGGTACCTTTATTCTTTGGCTTACTGTATACAGTACTGTATAAAGTGTAATTATAATCGCTATGGTATTTTTGTCCGACTTATTTGCATTTGACCTACCACTTTATCCAGGGGATAGGATGGCTAAACCATGTTGGTATGGGAATTGGTGAAGAGGCAAGTAGATATTTATATTCAGATTAGAGCAGCAGTGTCAAATTTAGCTAAAATTCTGCAAAGTTTGTACGATTTGTTGGCCAAAAAATGTTAACGTGTCTTGTGTGTGTCTAAGTTATTTTCGAGGGTGCACCCACATTATGACATCACATGACCCTTTTGTGGATCTGGTTGGTACTTATTTTGGTATCGCACGATAGAGGAGACCATATCAAATATATTACGCTAAAAAGTATCCGAACGCGTAAAACAAAAACTATTTCTTAAAGACAATAAAACTCAAAAGAAAGTAGTCGATAGATATTTTGTTCTGCGTACTTCAGCATTCGGCACGATACAAATTTATTTTCCAAACTCACAGCAATTTAAATTAAAAAAAGAGAGCTTTTCAAAAGATACAAAAATACTTGCACAAATGACACAAAAAAGCACGTTTCTAGAATTTATCAGTCTATTTAATGTCCGAGGAAAACCATTTTGCCCCATCTATTAGAAAACCCACGCATGCTTCAGCTAAAATCCAGCTATATCAACCACATAATATCGAATTATGTTTTACCTGGAAAATGTATAAATGAAAGGATATGATTAGATCGTTTCTGATTGTAAAAATGTATTTGTGTATACTGCGGATCTACATCCAAATGCGCAATTTGTAACGGACAATGGTCCAAATGAATCACAATTATTCCATGCATTATTTACCTTATTGAACGAATTATTCATAAACACATTCAAATGGTTTCCACCATATCATTCAATGCGTGAAATGCTTCTGTAACTGGCAACGATTATGTTCGGTGGGTGAGGGAGGGGAAAAGGCTGGTTGGTGTGGAAATATAACCAGTAAGTGATTGAATTTGCATCATTTTATTAGGGACTGTTACAGTGTATATGTATAACTTGCGTGAGAATACAGGCACTGGATGGGATGTTACGTACATTTAGTCAATAAGTAGCCATAATAGGACGATTACTTCTACTTCAACTTTTCCTTATGACTTTAAACAAACAGTGTACTTCGCTTATATTTATAAATGCGCTTTTATAAATACGCACGTAACCCATGGGCACCACATACCAAGACCAGCAAGCGTGACCAAATCCTCATGTATTGACCACTATACAGAAAAGAATAGGAACTCTGTAGATAAATATCATCAAATTTAAGTATTAATTGAATAGCAAAATTATTACATATGGGGGATTCCGAATTTGTAATATGTTATCAAAAACAACATTTTGAAAGAATTTGACGACGGAAAAAGATGTTCAACGACGGAAACCTTTACAATGTTGAACAAAATAGACACAAATTTTGCAGGACAGTAGTCTCATGTTGTTCCGCCTTTGCATTCAAATCTATAGGATGACGACCCACTGTGTAGAAAGTAACTTCGAGACTTACTGTCTAGAAGATGTTATGGCAGCGCGGAGGTGGTCACGTGCGTATTTATAAAAGCGCATTCAATAAATATTTTTTTTGTTTTTCCATGCGCATTTATAAATATAACCGAAGTACAGTGACAAACATAATCATACATAGTATTTATATAGTGCTTTACCAATAAGTTGAACAAGGCGCTGCAATTTACAGTCACTATTTGCTATTGCACGATATACCCAGAGGACAATCTATAAAATTAATGTTCATTTAAAATACTATCTTTTGTTTAGGATATATGGTAGCCTTATTGCAATAAGAAGAGAGAAAAAATAACTATTTTTAAACCTAAATCACTAAAAAATTAAGGCTTTTCAAAACTCTACGGCATTCATACCGTTCATAAAATTACGAGATATTGCAGACGTTATCTACTTGATCTCTTTAAAAACGAAGTTAGCACGACATACGCCTTACAGGTTGCTAGATGCCGAGCGCATTAAAGTAGACCAAGTTATGGTTTTAACCCAAGAAATCCATCACTTCATATGTGCGCCTCGATTGCATCAATTGATAACCCGGTATCAGTAGTTGAAGCTGTGAAATGAAAATGCAGAATGTGACTATAATACATGAACTTCTAAAAGAGGATAAGTACGACTTTTTTTCCTGGCAAGTAAATTAACATTTTGAGTGTTTTTCAGTTAGCGCTCTAATTTTAGTAACTGTAATATGGTTACTTGTAAGATACATTGCTGTGTTTTAATTGACCGATTTAAATCCCAGTAAAAATGCAAAATGTCTCAACAAATGTCTCTTTACGTGCGTATTATTGTGAATTTATAACGTACGTTTCGTTTTAAGAAATTATTTACAAATATTTGTTTAGTATTAAGTTTCTTATCTTATTTTTAATGTCTGATGGCAATTTACAACCAATTTTTTATTATTGATTATACGACGACAGCAATTATAACAAAATTATCATAAAAACATGTAAAGTTAAGTGCACTTATTCTCTTGCATACGGACTGCGAAATCCATGAGTTATTTTAAAAGAGGGATTGCATTATCTTATATTTCATTTATGCACGATCAATTTTATTGATCAATATTGGGGGCCCTAAATGAAGAAGTGGATACAAATTATGCACAATTTAATGTTCGTATGTACAGTTCACAATGGGCAGATTTTGTATCCACTTTTGTATCTAGGGTCTTCGATATTGATCAACCAAATTGGTCGTGTATGGACCGCATACGACATGTCATGATGTGGCGGATAAGATGACTATAAGTAGGGATGACCACTGTTAATACAGTTTCCACTAGAACGATTTTTCATTTACTGTGTGCGTGCACTCACACACGTATTGTCTATGGAGAAAGTGATCGATACAAGAAATCCCAGGCCTGTTAAATGGCGTACATACTTGTTTTGATCCAAATGTAGGCCTATATCAGGGTGTTTCAAGAAATTCCTGATTCCACCAGAAAACATTAACCAAACTTTTTCCTGTTTGGTCAGTAAATAGAGAGGACCTTCCTTCATGAAGAGATCAACTTTTTTTAATGAAAAATTTAATGAGATGAGAACTACAACAGGTTGAAGTGACACCGTTCCGTGCATCAGGTGTTCAAACGCAATTATCTCCGAATTTGGAGTGAATCAGACAAGCAAACTTACATACTCATAAAATTGAACTATTTTTGAAGACAAAATGTGCAGGATGTTAAGAAATTTAAGAATGTTTAAGCCTACCGCGGCCCATCTCAAATCTTTTACTTCCCCGTGCACTACTCACTACCTAGTCTGTGTTACAGACCGTGTACCTATATCCATAGGGAGAGAAACTACTGGGAACCACACACTCTCGGAAACCATAGTGGGCACATGCACACACAGTGTATTGCTCAATGTAGTAAAGATAACCTTTGAGTTGGAGCAAATTTCTCAAAATTGGTAGTGATTAATGTTACCAAACTTATGCCATGATGAAATATAATAATTTTTGAAGATAAAATGTGCTGACCTTAAAAGATTGAACAATGTTTAAGACTACCGCTATTCATTTGAAATAATGCACTTATTGTTCATCTCCTCTATGGAGATATTTTCCATGGCGGCCATCTATGATCATGCTTGAGGTTTCACCAAACAAACCATGGGTTTTGAGGTCTTATATTTTTGTTGTATGTCAACAAAATCGATTAAATTTTCAGGATGATCTTATTTTCATGTTGTTATAAGCAAATATAATGTTCCAGATAACGCTAGTTAATAAATACATTAAGAAAAAGTACCTTAAAGTTGCACTTTCTGTTAGTATTCCTTTTTGGACTTTAACTTTTTAACATGTTCTAGCAGCCCTATATAAAACCGTGACACTCGAAAGGCCATATCTCTGGAATGAAACGTCCGATTAAGATTATTTAAACGCCAAAATGTTTCTTTCATCAATTCCAAGCCAATAAGTTAGGTCTGAATCAATTTAAAAGTACTTCAATTTTTAGTGGACATGCCTACTATAAGTATTCACTGAGAAATTAGGTCTGTGTGCAAATCTGCAGGTTTATAGAATGCATACAATCTGCAGGTTTATAGAATGCATACAATCCTTTGATATGAAATTACAGGTAAAGTCGAAGTGACCAGTATGCCTCGCAGATTTTACACATAAAACTTTTTAATCGGCTAGCTTCCTAGTAGTGACAGCACATTTGGATGAAAATATTTCAAATTTCGGTTCTAAAGTTGATGCGCTGAGATTCTTAAAAATACGTATGATAAGTGAATCGTATTATGATTTACCTACCAAAGCCGAGGATCCTACTCACTCACCATAGCGAAGGACCCCACTCGCCGCAGCTGCAAGCTCTTTTATCTTGCAATAGTTACTATATCAATTTCAAGTTGAGAAAGAAGGAGACAAGAGTCCGGACACGACTGAGAAATTACATCGGTATAAAACCTTTTGCTGTGCATAAAGTAATAACAAAAGTGCTTTTTGGGCATATTCACCTGTACATGTGTCTTTTACAATGCAAACATGTCATATATGTAATATTATATCGTATATGGAAGGTCATTAATGTGTTCTTTATGAGAAAGCATGCACTGGGTAGCTGACCTTGTCAATTTTACATAGTTATATACAAGTTGACTTAAGGGTTGGTATATCCCTTTCTTTTATTCTATTGACTCGGTGAATGGATGGTAAAAAACGCAACTGCAAGAAAAAGCAAGAAGGTGAATGACTTACATAAAAGACTTAACAAAGTAAATTGGTGTCATACGATATTGGTTGTAGAATTCGACCCGATCACTCGGTTTTCTGCGAACTATGCCTCCTATTTACTTACCTACATCCGGATCACGTACAAATTCAAGGTATATGGATATAACTGTATTTGATTGCTAGCTGATATAAGCGAGTGGCTTCAATTCCAACCACCATAAAAATCCAGTAGTAAATCAATGTTGGGGCACTTAATATGAACGTGGTGGATCTCTGAACCACTTTGTGAGATATTATTTAATGGTAATAGGGATCTGCATATTTTTGCATATTCATGACTTTCTTGTGATGGCCTTCAAGATGTGGCTTTTTTCAGAAAAATAGACGAGGTTGTTTATTCTGCTTGAAGATTTAGGCAGATATGAATTGTAGTGGATATGTGTTTTGCTTATGAATGGAATTTACTGTTATCAAGGAAATCTGGCAAATAACACCATTTCAGTCCAGATTGACACCTGACACATACAAATTAATTAATTACATTTTGAAGAAAATAGGAAAATTCTTTTGAATTCACTCGGCCAAAATTTCTTACAATCAACAATATACATGATATAAGTCCTGAGTGGTGATGAATATGACAAAGAATCAACTCGGAAACTAATGGAACAGACCTGTGTTCTATATGAGTAGTTGCGGGTCTCAAAATACAAATCATCGTCAGTGTAGATTAACGTTCCACTTCCTTCCGTTTACATACTCATGTTTATGACCTAGTTTTCTCTGCTTTAATTCTACCATTACAGTTGCATAATACCCAATCTTATAAATTCAGCGATAAAGTATACCATTTCTCCCCCAGAGCTTAGTTGTATTTGACGGTTGAAAACTAGAACCAGGTGTAAAGTGTATAGTGCCAGATTGACAAGAAAACCAATGAGATCTCAAAGATAGAAAGACTGAACTGGATTTTAAACAGTTCTTTATTTCGTTTCAGAAATTGAATGGACAGTGCAAGCCTGATTTAAGATATTTTAGTAATATATTATTCACCACGAATTTCCTGGTTCAGTTTAAGTACCCATACAGCGTCTTTATAAAATGTTATATTTTGGGAATTTATTAAATTTGTTTCTAAATAAGCATTTAAATGTATTAAAGACATATTCAGCATCATAATTTGCTGACTATATTTGCTCAACTATTCGCAAATTCACCAGATAGCAGAGGCAATACATTATTATAGGGGCACTGCGTGATTCACAGACTCATCCCTCAACTTAATCAAAAATATAAGATTTTTATACCATCAGAAATCTAAGACAGCATTATGTTTGTTTGCATGAACTTCCCTGCAGATTAGGTCGTTTTATATACAAAGAAAGCCAATGTTACCGTTGATAGTTGATATCAATTGAACCAATCCCCCAAAAGATGCTAAGATAACAAAATACCCATTTAAGTATCATAAGCAACTTTATTTTTTACATTTCAACTTGGATATAATAGATGCTGGGATTTGTCATACCGGCTACAACCAAATCCTGTACAAAAACTCATGATGATGGTATTGGTAAGATACCCATCCGTAAAACCTATTACCTGCCACAGCCAGAGTTCAACCCTTGGGAACCCTAACCTGAGATTGCCTGTCACATCCAGACCATTTACGAATCATTGCAATAATAGAGATAGTAAATATAGGCTGCTACACCAAACCTTTCATGAAAAAAACCTTTAATGATATAAGAGATACTCGTCTTGTAAACAGAAACTTAAATGCCATCGGTCTAACTCAAGCCACAGGTTCGCGATCTTAACCAGATCATTTTACCTAAGCATGATGTTAACAGCAATAAAGATAAACCTTTGCTATGGCCTTTTTATGAGAAACTATAACGATACCGAGTCCTAAACCTGAGATACCCGGGCCTCAACTCAACCCTGAGATTTCATGGATATATGTCAAACCCAGAGTGTCAAGTTTACAAATAAAAAGAGGTGCAATGGCAAAAAGCTTTGTTTGTTCCCCTGGCACACGCTCTCATCGGCCATCTAGTCCACTTCGTCACCAAACAAACACTTACTTTACGGAAGTAAGCGTTTTCAGGAAGAATTATAGTTTATTATAGAATTATTGAGGGTACTCATTTAACAGTAGGGAAGCATTGCTTTCCATATATGCATAATCCTTTATGGTAGGGACGGATTGGGTCAGTTAAAGGTTTTTTGACTTAAATTGGACCAATCGTTTTACGCAATATGGTTTAATTCCAAACTTTCCAAGAGGAAAGTGCAAAGTTTCACATGTTCAATTACATTCATCTTTTTACTCAGTCAATACCTTAGTGATCCACCCGTCCATGATCGAACCGTTGACCTTTATGCAACAGAGGCGAGTATTCTGCGATACACCGATACACTATAAACATGATAAAAGATAAGATCTGCTAACCATGAAGAAAAAAATACGCAGGGTCACTTTGAAACCGTTTGTCGTGAAATACCTTACTGTTGTCTCTAGTCACGCATCTTCAGCGTATACACAATATAAGAGCAAGTCAGGTGGGTTAAATTTTGTAACCCTTCCATTAACCTAATTCAAAAATCACAAAATATTAGAAAAAAAATACTTCTTTATTGTTCTTTTTGTCGCAACACAAGACTATGTTTCATGAGAACACCTTTATTGACGCTTCGATATCTTACTTCCTATATCGATTCCATGCGGGTAAAAATCGCATTTTAAAAAGTGGCAAACAGCTTCAGACAAACATGTATTTATTCAACGCTTGACTTTTTACAACAGCACCCGGCATCAGTTCAGCATCAGACTGCGCTCTTAACAGACGTTTCATCCACTCAGCTACCTTTAACAAACGACTTACAGTTGGTCATTGAACGGGATGTAAGAAGTATTTAAAGCGTTTGTCCACTTAAGTCAAGAAGTGTTACGGAATGTCATGATTTTTAAAAGAAATTTAGATAATGTTCCATTTTGAAGTATTATGCGATGTCCTGAAAAATATAGTGATGTTACATTAGTAGGTCTATAATAATGTTAAACATGTTTATGAGTAGTAATGTTTAGACCAAAAGAAAGAATGAATGTATAATGTGTTTTAACAATTGATCTTGTAAAAGAAATCAATAAAGATCGGAGCGACCGCCCAAACGGAACTTTAAAAGTTATTTTTGTGGCGCCCCTGCAAGGCTGCATGCCGCAGTAAATATTTTAGCACCAGTTTCACCACCCTATATGCATACAAAACATGGGTTCTTCATTCGCACATTTTCTGCATATTTGCTTATTGATATATGCAACGACAGACTCGACAGCTTTCGACCATGCGCCAATATTTACCATCCTTCTCAAGCGAGTTGGATATAATAAGCACATTGACTTCACTCACTAAGTACACGTGAACGCTTCGTACGTGTCAAACAAGCGCCAAAGTAAACCAATAATGTAAAATGTGGTCTGATTTTTATTATTATGTTGTTTCTACATAGAGGTCAATCGCCAAACCAATCATAAACGTATCACCTAGAAGTTATAGCAGTAGCTCCAAATTTACATTGTAATTAAAAAGTATGTTGCCTTATAAGGTTATGCACTGATATTCATATATCTGTCATTCATTATTTTCTTGTGAGGTCCTTTGAAAGTCTTCAGATTCAGCAAAGATCCAAAAATGGATAAACAAGCAGCTCGTGCAGTGATTAAATATCTTCATAAAGGGCATGACACCCAAGGCCATCCATGAAGACATGGTCAGCGCACTTGGTGATACCTCTCCTAGCTATTCCATCGTAAAGAAATGGGTTGCTGAATTCAAGCGAGGGAGGGAGAGTTTGGAAGATGATCCAAGGTCCGGGTGCCCAAGATCTGCAACAACAGCAGATTAAGTGGACGCCATTCACCGGATGGTGCTGGAGGACAGACGCTTGACTACCCAACAAATAGCTGACAAGATGGGTATTAGTTATGGTTCAGAGCAAAGTGTTTTGACTGACACCAATAGGCACGTGTGAAATGTCCGCAAGATGGGTGCCGAGAATGCCGAATCCAGATCAGAAACTTGACGTTTCTGAAGTTTCCAAGGAACTTCTGGTGCGTTTTCAGACTGATCCAGATAATTTTACTCCAGAATTGTCACCCACGATGAAACATGGGTTTATCACTTTGAACCAGAATAAAAAAAAAATCAAAGCAAGCAGTGGAAATATCACGAGTCTTTACCTCCAAGGAAGTTCAAGCAAGTGGCTTCTGCTGGAAAGGTCATGGTCTCTGTTTTTAGGGATAGCAAGGGTGTCATTATGATTGACTACCTTCAAAGAGGTGAAACCATCACTGAAGAGTACTACACGTCAGAACTGCAACAGCTAAAAGAAGCCATTAAAGAAAAACGCAGAGGAAAGTTGCTGGCTGGGGTCCTTCTGCTGCAGGACAATACCCCTGTCCATATAGCGCAAGTTGCAGTGTCTGAAGCTGCATAGTGTGGTTTTTTATTGTTGCCCACCTTATTTACCAGATCTGACACCATCTGACTTCTACCTGTTTCCAAAATCCCAAATTCGTGAACGCTATTATGAGTCAGATAATGATGTCATTGAGGCCGTGGAGTTCTACTTGGAGGCCCAAAATGAAGCTTTCTTCCATGAGGGCTTCAGAATGCTGGAACACCGTTGGACACAGTGCATTGAGGTCATGGTTACTGATTTGTAGAGGTTGTAACCAACAACAAAATAAAAAAAATTTACACTATTTTACTATTACACAAAATAGTGTAACATTGCACCTTTTATTTTGTTGCTGGTTAATGTTCGTATACTCTGATCAGCTCTTAATCGGCGGGACTCATAACATCGTGGATTGATACAGAATGGCGTACACACAGCTAGGCGCAGCACCTACGCGAACTGCGCTTTGCGTTTTGCGTGAATGACGCGTGCTTTTGTGAATCTACGCGTGCGTAAGTTGGAACTTTATTGACTCGCGCAGTACCAAAAACCGAATAATTCCCGCCTATTAAGAGCTGATCATAGTATATGTACAGTTCACAATGGTAGATTTTGTATCCACTCTTGTATCTATATGGTCTTTGATATTGATCAACCAAATTGATCGTGTATGGACCGCATACGACATGTGGCGGATAAGATGACTACCGTATTAGTATTCACTGAGAAATTAGGTCCGTGTGCAGATCTGCAGGTTTATAGACAATCATTTGATATGAAATTATAGGTAAAGTCGAAGTGACCAGTATGCCCCGCAATTTTTACACATAAAACGTTTTAATCTGCAAGCTTCTTAGTAGTGACAGCAAATTTGGTTGAAACAAAATTCAAATTTCAAATTTCGGTTCTAAAGATGATGCTCTGTATGGATTCTTAGAAATACATACGATATCAAGTGAATCGTATTACGATTTACCTACCAACGCCGAGGATCCTACTCACTTACCATAGCGAAGGACCCAACTCGCCGCAGCTGCAAGCTCTTTTATCTTGCAATAGTTACTATATCAATTTCAAGTTGAGAAAGAAGGAGACAAGAGTCCGGACAAGACTGAGAAATTACATCGGTATAGAACCCTTTGCTGTGCATAAAGTAATGACAAAAAATGCTTTTTTGGGCATATGCACCTGTACATGTGTCTTTTACAATGCAAACATGTCATATTCATCTATGTAATATTATATCGTAAATGGAAGGTCATTAATGTGTTCTCTATGAGAAAGCATGCACTGGGTAGCTGACCTTGTCAATTTTACATAGTTATATACAAGTTGACTTAAGGGTTGGTATATCCCTTTCTTTTATTCTATTGACTCTGTGAATGGATGGCAAAAAACGCAACTGCAAGAAAAAGCAAGAAGGTGAATGACTTACATAAAAGACTTGACAAAGTACATTGGTGTCATACGATATTGGTTGTAGAATTCGACCCGATCACTCGGTTTTCTACGAACTGTGCCTCCTATTTACTTACCTTCATCCGGATCACGTACAAATTCAAGGTATATGGATATACTATAACTGTATTTGATTGCTAGCTAATATAAGCGACTGGCTTTAATTCCAACCACCATAAAAATCCAATAGTAAATGTTGGGGCACTTAATATGAACGTGGTGGATCTCTGAACCACTTTGTGAGATATTATTTCAAAACTTAGTGGCAATAGGGATCTGCATATTTTTGCATATTCATGACTTTCTTGTGATGGCATTCAAAATGCGGCTATTTTGTGTATATGTTTTGCTTATGGATGGAATTTGCTGTTATCAAGGAAATCTGGCAAATGACTCCATATTGACACCTGACACATTCAAATTAATTACATTTTGACGAAAATAGAAAAATTCTTTTGAATGCACGTGGCCAAAATTTCTTCCAATCAACAATATACATGATATAATTCCTTTATGAGTAGTGATGAATATGACAAAGAAGCAACTCGGAAACTAATGGAACAGACCTGTGTTCTATATATAGTTGCGGGTCGCAAAATACAAATCATCGTCAGTGTAGATTAACGTTCCACTTCCGTTTACATACTCATGTTTATGACCTAGTTTTCTCTGCTTTAATTCTACCATTACAGTTGCATAATACCCAATCTTATAAATTCAGCGATAAAGTATACCATTTCCCTCCCAGAGCTTTAGTTGTATTTGACGGTTGAAAACTAGAAACAGGTGTAAAGTGTCTGATTGACAAGAAAACCAATGAGATCTCAAAGAAAGGTTCTTTATTTCGTTTCAGAATTGAATGGACAGTGCAAGCCTGATGTAAGATAGTTTAGTAATTATTATTCACCACGAATTTCCTGGTTCAGTTAAGCACCCATACAGCGTCTTTATAAAATGTTATATTTTTGGAGTTCATTAAATTTGTTTCTAAATAAGCATTTAAATGTATGTATTAAAGACGTATTCAGCATCATAATTTGTTGGCTATATTTGCTCAACTCTTCGCAAATTCACCAGATAGAATAGGCAATAGATTATTAAAGGGACACTGCGTGATTCGCAGACTCGTCCCCCAACTTAATCAAAAATATAAGATCTCAGAAATCTAGGACAGCATTATGTTTGTTTGCATGAACTTCCCTGCAGATTAGGTCATTTTAAAAATATATCCATTTTTGTCGTTGATATCAATTGAACCAAATCCCAAAATGAGATGTGGAGATATGTCATACCGGCTAAACCAAATCCTGTACAAAAACTCATGATGATGGTATTGGTATATACCCATCCGTAAAACCAATTACCAGCCACTGCCAGAGTTCAACCCTTGGGAACCCTAACCTGAGATTGCCTGTCACATCCAGACCATTAACGAATCATTGCAATAATAGAGATAGTACATATAGGATGCTAAACCAAACCTTTCATGAAAAAACATTTAATGATATAAGAGATACTCGTCTTGTAAGAAGAAACTTAAATGTCATCGGTCTAACTCAACCCACAGATTCGCGATTTTAACCAGATCATTTTACCTAAGCATGATGTTAACAGCAATAAAGATAAACCTTTGCTACATCCTTTTTTATGAGAAACTTTAACGATACTTTAAACATGAAAAGATACCCGGGCCTCAACTCAACTCTGAGATTTCATGGATTTATGCCAAAGCCAGAGTGTCAAGTTTACAAATAAAAAGAGGTGCAATGGCAAAAAGCTTTGTTTGTTCCCCTGCCACACGCTCTCATCGGCCATCTAGGCCACTTCATCACCAGACAAACACTTACTTTACGGAAGTAAGCGTTTTCAGGATGAATTATAGTTTAAAATCATTATTGAGGGTACTCATTTAACAGTAGAGAAGCATTGCTTTCCATGTAATGCCTAATCCTTTATGGTAGGGACGGATATTGGGTCTGGTTCAGTTAAAGGTTTTGATCCGATACTGTTGTGACCAATCGCTTTACGCAATAGGGTTCAATTCCAAATTCACCAAGAGGAAAGTGGAAATCTACACAGCATAAATTCATCTATTTACTCAGTCAATACCCTAGCGATGATCGAACCGTTGACCTTTACGCAACACAGTAAGATAAGATCTGCAAACCATGAAAACAGTACACAGCGTCACTTTGAAACATTTTGTCGTTAATACCTAATTGTGTCTCTAGCCACACCTCTTCAGCGTATACAACACAAATCTGATAACCCTTCCATTAACCTAATTAAAAAATCACAAAAAAAATATTGGAAAAAAATACTTCGTTATTGTTCTTTTTATGGCACCACAAGACGATGTTTCATGAGAATACCTTTATTGACGCTTCGATATATTACTTCCTATATCGATTCCATGCGGGTAAAAATCGCATTTGAAACCACTTCAGACAAACATGTATTTATTCAACGCTTGACTTTTCACAACAGCACCCGGCATCAGTTGAGACTGCGCTCTTAACAGACGTTTCATCCACTCAACTACCTTTAACAAACGACTTACAGTTGGTCATTGAACGGGATGTAAGAAGTATTTGAAGCTTTTGTCCACTTAAGTCAAGAAGTGTTACGGAATGTCATGATTTGTAAAAGAACTTTAGATAATGTTCCATTTTGAAGTATTATGGTATGTCCTTAAAAATATAGTGATGTTACATTAGTAGGTCGCATGCATAAGTCTATAATAATGTTAAGCATGTTAATGAGTAGTTATTAAGACCAAAAGAAAGAATAAATGTATAATGTGTTACAACAAATGACCTTGTAAAAGTAATCGGTAGAGATCTGGAGCAACCGCCAAAACGAAATTGGAAATGATTTTTTGTGGCGCCCCTGCATGCCGCCATGTGAAATATTGTAGCGTCAGCTTCACCACCCATCCATACAAAACATGGGTTCTTCATTCCCACATTTTCTGCATATTTGCTTATTGATATATGCAACGACAGACTCGACAGCTTTCGACCATGCGCCAATATTTACCATCCTTCTCAAGCGAGTTGAATATAATAAGCACATTGACTTCACTCACTAAGTAAGCACACGTGAACGCTTCGTACGTGTCAAACAAGCGCCAAAGTAAACCAATAATGTAAAATGTGGTCTGATTTGTATTATTATGACGTTGTCTACATGGAGGTCAATCGCCAAACCAATCAGCATAATCGTATCACATCGGCCCATAGAACAGTATTGGTGACTACCACCTTTGGAGATGAAGCTACCACTTTTTATTCAACCATCTACATGAAACATATCTCAGGACTAACTAACATTTTCCTGGTGTTATGAGAAAAATGTGAGCTTTCATCAGATACAAAATATCCCCGGGAAAATATCATAATATAAAAAGGAAGGTAAGGAAGGTTTTATTTCAGACTCTAATGGTGACCCGCAGATCAAATTGCAATAATTTAACATTAAACACAACTAAACAGACACAATGCAATTTGCAGGCAGCAGCCAAATCAGCGCCAATATTGCAACATTGAAACAAAGAGCTATACAAACATCCAATCCAACCCAACCCAACCCCATCCCCCAGTAGGCAATGAGGATAAAGTGCCTTGCCCAAGGACACAACACGTTGGCACGAGCGGGGCTCGAACTCGCAACCTATGGATTATGAGTCGGGCGCCTTATCCACTCGGCCACACGTGCTCCCCCCAATATGCGTGTGGGGGAAGAGCACACAAGGAAAAACAAACAAGATACCATCAATGTTACGTGGTACAACAAGTTTGATATCCCCGATTATGTTAAAAGTGGTCCAACCTGTTTTCTAGACACGTTAGATAATCGGACATAACTTTCCAATACGAGCATTGAATGAACTCGACTGAAGTGCCTCTGGTAGCCCATACATTACTATTACACAAAATAGTGTAACATTGCACCATTTAAACTGTGTAGACTCTCATTCATCTGGGTATGTTGAAATTAAGATTTAATTTAAATCTGGTCAACCAGACATACTTATTTTGACGGACGAACCGACGTTGCAACTGAAACCTTCAGTCTTCAGCTGGGTTGTGACGCAAATTACCTTGAGTAACGGACAGGAATGTCCTTTAAGATTGTGTCCCAGCACGAATCATACGGGAGAACAACAAGTATTACAATCGCGACCACGGTAATACCACTCACTTTAAACCCACAAATACGATCCGCCAGTCCTCAGTACACCCCAAGGACAAACAAAACCCAAGGGAAGGATCGGTGGAGTGGTCTACGGAGTACTCTGTTCTGGAAAGCAGGACTGTCAGGACTCCTATATAGGAGAAACCACCCAACCTCTTTATAATCGCATGCAACAACATCGCAGAACCAGTTCAAGTGGAAACGACTCAGCGATTTTTCTACATCTGAAAGCCAGCGGACACCATTTTGACACCAAGGATGTCCGAATTGAGGTCGTGAGCAGCGTTGGTTTGAGCGTGGCGTGAAAGAGGCTATCTGGGTGAGGGCAGAGCAACCATATCAACCGTGGATGAGGCGTCCAGGCCAAACTTTCATACGGGTGAGACAGAATCATAAAGTACATTCCTCGCCGGTACTCAAGGTCATTTGCATCATAATCCAGCTGAAGACTGAAGGTTTCAGTCGTAACGTCGGTTCGTCCGTCAAAAATAGGTATGTCTGGTTGATCAGATTTAAATTAAATCTTAATTGGATTTTTTTGTTGGTTATAACCTGTACAAAGTATATTTCCTATTATCAGGGAATTAGAAGACCTTGCTACACCGAGTAGGTAAAGTCATAATAATCACGTACAAAATACAATTACCTTCAAGCAATATTGTAACATTTCCATAAAAATTAGATCTGTATTTTTTACCGCAAAATATTAGCTTTCAATGTCAGATATGTCGCCTTTAATTTTTAGCCGGAAAATGAAGTAAAACAAAGGAAATCGCATTCAATTATCACCTATGTTTATCGTCACTAAACAGATTAGCCCAAAGGGGATAGCAAAGATTTATTTGCTAAGCAATCATCAACACCACCACCCACAACACTCCCACTACCAAAACAAACAATAATAACAACAACTAAACAGGACTACCAACATTGTAACTGCAATATCAATATTTATGGTAAAACCATATATACAGGTATAGACAAAACACTCATGATAAGACGTCAGAAAATCTTTTTCAGTACGACGGAAACAGCTTTTGAATGCATACAATAAGATTAATCATTCTTTTAGCCAAAATGACATATATTATCATGTCATTGTGAAACAATGCCCTGAAGATTTGTAAAATGAAGATATCGGAGTAGTATGAGAATATTACAAATCCCTATCTAAAACTAATGCACCTTGACAATGAAGGTTTGTATAGCTGTAATGATTGCTTTGTTTCTTACCTAATGGAGGCTTATCATTATTTGAATGAGTAGCTGTTATGTCTCCCGTAGGAACGTTATAATCTATTCTATGATAGATACATACATAGCTTACCAATTTCCGTTTCTTTAATTTTGATATGATATGGAGCGTAAAAAAGGAAACGTAGAAAGTTTAATCCCAGATATAATATGTCATTCTTACATTTTTTGTGAGTTATCTGTGAGTAATCACTCCGTAGCTAGACACCATATCAAAATGATAATGATTAAGTTCAATATCACTTATCTAATTGTCAATTACACAGTTTTGGGAGGATTTTCTTATATTCAGAACTCACACAGTTAAACTTCACCATTTTGGCACCTAAACTAGATAGTTTAGGTGCCAAAATGATCAAAAACTCGACATACTGAGTGAGACTTTTTCTTGTTTTCACGCGCTGAACTGTAAATACCCTAAAATGGCAGTGCACCCTCGAGGCCGAAAGTTCAATTAGGCTGCGGTAGGTAGGGTGCACATTTACTAAAATTCGATACCGTACGGATGAATTTTGGTAATATTTCAACAAAAAGATCATAATATAATTATAATGACAGAAAATTATACCATTTTGATGCATCAAACCCAAAAATGTCCTTTTTTGCTAGATAACTTAATACAGCCTTTCCAGATGCCACATAAACAAATAGTTCCTCGTCTCCTCGTATTGTCACTTATCGCTCAGGCTTATTTGTGGTATATAACCATTGAACTGAAGGATCTGAGACGATTTGAATCATCTTAGTTTGACAACAAAGTCTGTATGTACAAAGCCTTTCAAAAAGGTATTATAATATATTACTATTTTATTTTTGTTAATTTAAAAAAAGGGCGAAGGGAATCGGGAAAAAGTTTTCTACCTAGAGCTATATTTTCCTGAATATTCTGTTTTATAGATGAGATGACAATAGTGTTTACAAACAAAGGCAAGAGACTGATCTATCGATATGCTGTGAGGAAACGGCATACGGCCACTTTTCCATATCATTACCTTTGTCTGATTCGGCGCGAGATTTTAAAGCACGGGTCCTCAACAATAATTGGGTGATGCTGTCCCATTTCCTTTCATCTGTGTCGTTGACTAGTTTAACGATCATGTCATTTATTCTGTACTCTTAGTTGATCGATGTATTATCTTATTTGTATCTTGCAGGTGATATAGTGTAAACACAGCCCCGAAGCATCATGGGCGCCCGAATGACCAACGGAACATGTCCAGGATTTGAGGATGTAATGATGATGATGCCTGATGCCAATGACACCTGTCCAGCAGACCAATGTATCATAGACCAAAATGGAGAATGTGGTCATCCACCACTCACAATGCACGCTTATATTGTACCAGTCATACTTGCTCTTATAACTTTAATCGGACTAGTTGGGAATTCTATCGTGGTATTCGTTATATTTTATCAAGGACAACTTAAAACTGTGACAAACTATTACATCGTCAACTTGGCTATCACAGATCTTGCTTTTCTTATTGCATGTGCTCCATTTACGGCGGCGCTCTACGCTACTAAAGATTGGATGTTTGGGAGATTTATGTGCAAATTTGTATTCTACTTACAACAGGTATGTAAAACTGAGGCTATATCCGTAGAGCACATTCATTCCACTTCAATGACATAGAGCATTAATATGCCTTCATTTCCAATTATTTGGCAATTTACCCTTGGCACCCTTATGTCTAAGTACTACAGGTAGCATATATTCAGCGTCTCACATCAGGTCTGAAGCTTTTCTTTTCTTGCCCAGGGTTTCTCTCGAAACGTATAGCTTAACGTTTCGTTTTGATTGATGCACAATTCAAAGAGTATTGATTCAAGTACCAGCATCACCTAAAGTGGAGCAGATTTTAACACCGTTTTGGTAAAATTGTGGCAAGCTTTAAAAGTTTGCTTGATGTGAGAGTATCCCATATTCTTAACATTTTAAAACAAGTTGATGAAATCCGGGGATAATATTCTATTGTGATCATGGCCAACTAAATGATAAACAGCATAAATACACCACAAACATGACAATATTATTGTATTATTAATGTGGTCCAGTAACCGTGTAATAACGTCATTTTGTGTTTTCCCTGATATCTTCATTTTGATTTGTGGAAGTGTTTTCTCGTGAATACTTCTGTGACGTTTGTGTAAAATGCTGACATATCACAAAATTAACACTTGTCCAAATGAGACACAGAGGGTGTTTATAAAGCGAAATATTACTAATATGCCAATGCTTACACGTGTATGTAGCACCACTTTATGCACTTATTTTTAACAAAGGCGTTTATAAGAATTCGAAGAGACGTGCATTATTAGTACTCCAGAAATTGTAAAAAGGTGAAGCACCACGTTTTTCGTCAAATGACAGTGCATACTTTTATAGTGACCTATAGTTGGCGCCATTACGGATAAACAGCGGGTTGGCATGGCATCTTATCGAATTAATATAGGATCGATAATAGATATTCGTTTGCATGCACAAGTGAAGGAAAATAGTGTCTTATGGTTTAAGTGAGAATTTATAATTTTATTTTTGAATATTTATAACTGATCGTGGGTGGATTGGTGACAGTTGCCGATACATCGGATTCCGTAAAGTATCCACGTAATATCAGAATTGGTGAAATTTGTTTTCACCACGTTTTTTGTATGTGTAATTTTCGCACAAATGTATTATTTTATTCAAGTTATGAAATTAAAGTTGCATAATTAAAAATGATAAGAATAAACTGCTTAAGAAAAATATGGATAATGATAAATAATAAAATAACATATTTTCCCCGACAAAGGCGATCCTGTTTGTATCCATAACCAATCGTAACTGGATTAAATGATTAAACAGATTTCTTATTGATGCAGGATGGTCTCCTAAGTGTTTTGACACCTTTTGTTTATGGAAATCGGCCAAAAATAGTAGGTGCCGGCTAAAAACTTATTTGTGAAGTCTGTGAGGATCTGAGTTGTTATTTTGCATCACAAATTATTATTCCCTTGCTTATTCTATTAATATTGGTATTATTTTATATCCCCTTGGTGCCAAAGATTCCATTTTTGAAAGTTGTATAACCAATCATGACCGTGGCACTTTTTTGTAATTTCTGGACGCCCTCCGTTGAAAGTGAATTTATGAAAGTGCATTGACCCCTGTATGCGTCTCAAGTTAATCCGTATTCTTCAAACAGTTGCAATTTCTTGAGCTGGTGCCACCTTTATAGTTACACCACTGAAAATTTCAAGTTGAAAGAGCATATGCGTGTTTAATGCAAAGCGCCCTCACGCCCTAATTTGACACAAAACGGCATAAAACTGATGCTCCAAATCTTATTCAACTTTGTCATGTTATGGCCGATTTCCATTAAAAATGTTGTGAAAATGCTCAGCAGATCATCCTGTATCAAATAAGCTGATGCTCAAAGGAATCTAAAACATCACCATTATAATGTATTATTATAGTCCACCACTAGTTATAATGCTAATTAAGTCGTACGTATAGCTATTACTGACTAGTATTCGCTCATAACAATTAAATAAATGTTTTGTAAATATTTAATATGTAAATAATTATTATTATGTAAATTACATAATATTATTTGGTATATTAATTCAACACAAATAACTGAGTTCTCACAAAGAAGTGTGTATACATGTATGGTTTTAACATTAAATTTCATCACAATTGACTTTTGCAGATATATGACTACAAGGACAAAGATGGCTGCAGGACATCGTGGTCTTACAGATGGGTGTACTTTTTACTTAAAATACAAGAGTGTTTTATTCATATTAACCATTTTACCATTTATCTGTTTGTAATCCTATCAGCACAACCGAACTACGATGTCCTTTCTGGCGTTGATGGCGCTACAACATGTTTGAACGCGTGTTACATGAAACAACATCCTCTCATATCTATATATTAAAAAAGAAAGAAGAAGATCCACTTTTTTCAGATTCATTTAACGGAAATGTAGTAGACTAATCGTTGTGTTATCCCTTAACCGATTCTAGATGACGGCACAGACGACTTGCATTACCCTTGTGTTATTGGCAATAGATCGGTATAAGATCATCATGCACCCCATAGAAAGTCTTTATAAGCGAACAGAAAAGAGATTCTGTTTCGTCGTCCTTGTGATATGGATATGTAAGTACAATCAGGTCAAAGGTTGATACATGGGCTTGACCTTTGACTTATCAACCTTCGACCTGTGTGGCTTGCAGTGTTCGAATGCGGTGTGTTTGTTTGAAGCCAATTGTTAACAGAATTTGTCGTTAATACAGCTGAACGGTTATGCCTATTATTTTACCTCGAATATACTGGCAAACAGGTTTAAGTTTATTGTACGTGATTGGCCTTTTATTGATAATTTTTTAACTTTCTAAGGCTTGTACCATTGTACGAAGGTCACAAATAATCGCTGATCTGCTTGGTTTGTATTGTACTATGATATGCTGTTTTAGTCATTATTTTCAAAAGCAGATTTTAGTTGATAAGTAGACTTTCTCGACGGGAATAGAGGTTATCCACATTACTCACGTGTGACTTCTAACAAAAGGCACTGGTTCCCGTATTCAAAGCAATTCAATGCACGACCTCAGAGTTACTTGCATGACTGGCGGGTGATGGAAAGAAGATACTAATATAACGATAAGGTGGAATTAGTATAGTTGTAAGTATGCTGAATGTAAACTTTCTAAAATCAGTAATGACCAAGTCAGTGATTCTTGTTTGAATCCGGAAATGCAATGCAGACAGCAAAAAAGTAAACTACTAGTTATCTTCACCCCTGTGTATCCTAAACAAAGACACACGTAACGACCTCATTTGTTAAAATCGGTTGATAATTAAAGAAAAGGTCATCGAAAACCCAAGAACGAAACGAAATCAAAATTTGCACTTTGTGTACAACTCAATGGGACATCCAATGAACTTTTGAATTTACATCTTCCTTGCATTTTGGATCACCGTGTCCTTATTTCTTGACCGATTTCAACGAATGAGTTCTTAAACCCTAGCTATAAATGCGGCTATTATTTGCTGGTTCTAATGATGATATGTCTGTCTTCATTTAGGATATACAGGGGTGAAAATAACTGATACCTTAATTATTTTGCGGTCTGCATGTTGTATACGTAATGAAGCACTGAGATTGATGAACTGCATGTTTTGATGCTCGGGCATGTTTGATTATAGGTTCATGTATTTCAAGAACATGCATGTCCTTTTTAAAATGTTTGCTAAACAAATATATTAAGTCAATTGTCTCACTATTAATTCTATACTTCATTACTTCAACGAGAGACGAGAAACGGAAACTTTCTTTATTGAAGAGTTGACGCAAATTATTGACATTGTTTTTAAGAATTATTTCAGCCTTTTTTTTTTTTTCTTTAATTATAACACGGAAAACGGCGAGACAAAACAAAGTACTTCATTTCATTTCAATATTCATTAACCGTATTTAAACGAGTAGAATTTTGCTATGAAAAAAATAAATCTTCAAGCAGAATTAAAGGAGCGAAATATGCTAGGCCCTACTCATTTATTATATTGAGAATTGTAAATTACCTTTCGATTAATTTCTTTCAGCATCTGGTCTGCTTGCAGCACCTCTGATTTCAGTGTTTGACCTAAAAGTGGAACTCATCGAATGCGAACATCTACTCGTCTACTGTACAGAACAATGGGAAGTTTGGGAGACAAAACAATTCAAATTTGACTTTTGGCATCGTAGCTACGTTATTTACACGGCACTTGTTATATACGTTATCCCTTTGCTGGTTATATCAGTTTGTTACTCAATTATTTTGAGTCATCTTTGGAAACAAGAATTACCCACAGATGACAGCGAAGCCGTATTGTATCAAAAGAGAGTTGTGTATCGCAGACGACGCACTGTAACACGCATGGTATTGGCGGTAATGTTTGCCTTTGCCATATGTTGGTTTCCTATTCATGTAATGAATATCTGGAGCCGATTTGATCCTTGTTTCTACATCTATCATGATAATAGCCTTGTCACGGCAATGATGGGTGTAGCTCACGGACTTATATACTTGAATTCAAGCATCAACCCCATTTTATATGCGATTTTAGGCGGCAATTTTAGGCATCATTTGCGACAAATGTTGGCGAGAAATCCTAAAATGAGGAAGCAGTCGACGTCATCAATACAACACCCACATGCAAGATTACTGGGGACTAAGACTACACAGATCTAATGACGTACAATTTTAGAGCGGACAGTTATTTTTTTTTGACATTTACCTATGCGGAGAATTGACCCGGGGCTCTTGCACCAGAGTCAAAGACCTTAAATACTGGAGCACATTTCCCATTAATCGTCACAATCGTTTGAACGTGTTGTTAGATGAAATGTGTAAACACTACGCTACCGGGCATCTATTGTAAAACGGATACCCCATCTTGACAGATTTTGACGCTCAAATAAACGGCCAAATAGCTTTGGCTAATCTTATGATCATCCCTTACGCACATTTAAGCGAACATACCCCGTATGGTGGACGCCAAAACCCTAGGGAGTTGTTAAAGCCAATTAATTTTAAACAATTTATATGCTCGGTTTAACCCATTAACCTAATTTATGTAGAAGTGGTGTCTATAAAAATTAAATTTTCAAGCGCTATGAAAAGTGAAAGAGTGAATGATGATAAGGGACCGCTCATTATTTACAGGGGAGGGGGGGCCGGGAAAAATGTAGGGGGGGCTATGTGATTTTCACATTAACAAACAGGGGGGGGGTTATGTGATTTTATTTTTCCTGATAGGGGGGGTCAGGTGAAATTTAATATTAAATTATTCACTATGATTATGATTCACTACAATATTTACCTCATATTTGGCCATTTTAGCCACAAAATGTCAATTTTGTAGGCGCTTGCGCGAATTTATTCCTACACCATATTTTGAGTTTAGCTTCAATATGGCAACATTTTTGTGCGCTTCGCACGCATTTGTGTCATAAACTTATTCTCTCACCAAAAGTGCTGGATTCACATAATACTTCAAGAAATTTTTCCAACCACCTCATGTCAAAAAGAAATCTACGCCACTGTTCATCAGCACATTAGCCATATGGCAGGGTGGCAAGTCAGTCCCCTCCCCTGCTCAGTCGACAGATGTATAGTGACAAAACTTATGATTTGCATCTTCCTTTTGGTCTATTTTAGACCCTAAATTAATCCCATTTTTTTAGTATCAAAATGCCCAATTGCTGCGCGCTTTGCGCGCATTTATCTCAGAAAAACCATTCTGTGAGTAGATCTGCGAGACGTGCCCTTGTAAATTCTGGTGTTTTTTCATCTTGAACTTGAACACGAATGTCAAAAATGAGAGTTATAATTCCATCCATTCTATAATGTAAATCATAAATATGAGTGCTAGCAGGCAGCTCCTCTGATAGCTTCTGATGCTTGGAAAAAGCATAAAACTTGTATACTGGATCAAAATACTGGGACTAAATTAACCAAAAGTTGTGAAAGCCATATGCATCATCCTTTGGAATGATTTTAGGGCACATATTGTCCTTAATTTGTTCATTTTAGCTTTTTTTTTTCGCGCGCTTCGAGCGCATTTGTCCTGGTAATGTTCTTTTAGTAGCAGATCAGTGGGACGATTTGGAAATTTTGCCCCCTGGCTCGGTGACTCCGATACATCTCTCTTTGAATTTTAGCATTGAAATAGCATATTTTCTGGGGACAGCTTGGAAAAAAACTTGGATTACAATTGTGGGGAGAGGGGTGTCTTCTATACAAAGAGCCAGAGGTGGCAATCATGTTGCCATGCCCAGGGGCCATCAAAAGGTGAATCCGGCTATGGTATACCAGCAAAATGTATTTCTCGATGTGAGGGGGGGGGGTTACGTATTTTTTGGCAGCAATAGGGGGGTTATGTAATTTTAGATGCTGCTAATAGGGGGGGTTGTGTAACTTTATGAACTCAATTTTGAAATCCTCCCGGCCCCCCCTCCCCTATAAATAATGAACGGTCCCTAACTGGAACAAACAATTCTTAAATTTATCAAAATATTCTGTAAATTTTCATAATGGATTTTATATTTGTTTATTTAGCAGTAGTTTATTTTCCCTATTCATTTGTACACAATTGGAAACTATTATATAGCTGTAAGCAAGAAATAAAATGTTTCGTGTCTGCATAATAAAAGGGTTAATAATTTATTTAATTGTTTAATTGTTATTAATTACTTGCTTGCATGCATATGAATATAATATTACCAACAGGCACATTGTTCCCGGCATATTTTATTTTTGGTGTGAACCTAATTATCGCGTCAGTGGATTTCAATTTTGAAAGTACCGGGTGTTGTATAACTCCCACCATTCATATTGAAATCACAACATTTAAACAGAAAAATATAAAGCAATCTGTCTCCTACCTATTAGTGTAAATTGTATTTGTTTCAGTTCAGCGGCTACAAAGAAAGGAATGATGATGTAACATCTGTCAGCAGGCACTTCATTCGACCATGAGCATCTTCTCCTCCTGATCAGACTGTTTGATGACGTCGCCTTTCCCTACTGCTCTTTATTCATTTCGTGTGATCATTCTGCCATTCGTATTAACATGATTAAGGTATCTTTAGTTGATCAATGTTGTAGACTTATTCCCAGAACTCTATAGTCATGTAGTAAACATAAAAAACTGCCTCTTGGGGGAATGTTAAATAATGCATCCAAAGTACAAAATACTTATTTATCATATTGTCAGCGTTTTCTTATTGTTCAGCATTACCAACTGTCCTCCATAAAAAAAAATACGACTATTGTATAATTGGAGAGATGACATGTCTGATTGCATGTATACATTACAAATCTGAATAATTTGAAACTATACAAAAATACTTATTTAGGCACAGGTGAAGAGCAGAAAACACATAAAATCATATTACACCTGTAATAGTTCAATTACACTGGCTGCCGATCGTCTTCAATATGTTCAAGCTCATGGTTTTAACATACAAAGCGTTGAATGGCGAAGCCGCAGTTTACATTTCGGACCTAATAAAAACATATCAACCATCTCGGACTCTCAGTTCATCCTCACAGTACTTACCTCAGGAAGCAACCGTGAAATCCAAGACTTCGGAACCGGTTTCCTCTTGCTATCCACAATTCGCAGACAACATCTCAAATTCAAATCGCGTCTGAAAACACAATTTTTTAATGAAACCTTTAAGAACTGAGTATAATCATAATATGCTCTTCATATACCCCGGATTATGTGCTTTATTGCAATTTCTGTATTCTTTACATTTGCTCATCGGAATTTTAATACTGTTTTTATCTGACAGTGATTGTATACACTATTTTGTATATGTTTTTATATATTTTATATATACGTACGATAATCCTTGTATATGTACCGATATTCTTCCATTATCGTACATTTGCAATGCCCCCGAGGTCACACGGGGAATGTGTAAATATTGTGGCGCGAGTTAAACAGCCCATTCAAAAATATGATCATGACGGCAAACATGTAGCTTCTGTTTTGATAACTTTTGGGGGGTAAGAATCGTTCCGAATATCCTGCGCGCATTCTACGCATCATGAAGAAGCCCCTACTTCCGGTAATACCGCACACAATTTATACTGGTGTGTTTAGTACCGTATATGCATTTACTGCTAGTGTTTATAGTGTGCAAGTATCCGGATAATTTGTGACCGGATAGAAATTATACCGCAATGTACCGCACATCTGCTCCTACTAAATTTATAAACCCGGGTTATAAACACTCTGTTTGAAAATGAGCGCGTATGAAATTGCTTATGGACAAACTTGGAATGAATACCTCCGGCAGGTATGTTTTTACTCTTGTATATCTGCCTATGTATGTTATGCTTCCATTTATAAATTCATGTTTAAATGTGCTAGTGTGCGATGCGTAATTCTTCTTTCCCATGTATATTGATATATTAAGAATAACGATTAAGCATCATTAATTTGATCTCATGCGCTAGTGTGTAATGTTTGAATGTTTCCTTGATCCAGTGTATGATGCGTAAGCCTCTTTCTCTGTTTGTATGATTATATTAGACTGGCGGGTAAGCATCATTAATTGATCGTATGTAATGTATTGTTTGTACTGTTTACCCGTGACTGCTCATATCCACAAGTACCAGACTTGAGTCCTGTTTACAGGGACAGTCTGTGTAGCTCAGTGGTAGAGCGTTCGTCCGACAAACGAGAGGTCTGGGGTTCAAGTCCCCGGACAGGCAGGTATGTCCGGAGTTTTTACTCTTATATATCTGCCTATGTATGTTATGCTTCCATTTATAAATTCATGTTTAAATGTGCTAGTGTGCGATGCGTAATTCTTCTTTCCCATGTATATTGGAATGAATAGGCAATTATATCATGCGTCTAACCAATGAGCCGAATCGAACGCCAATTGCTCTGATATATGTTACACTCAGAACGCTATTCAACAGCTTGCTATTCAACAGCTTTTTTGCTATGAAATTAATTTTCTCGGTCAAATATAAAGCAATATATTTTTTTCTTCAGTAATGTCAGTTTAAAACATAGTGCTTGGATATACATTTTTATAAATCCTGGTGATAAAATTAGGCATGAAATTGTAACTTCGCCCGCGAGCTTTTTTCGGAATTCATTTATTAGCGTTTCAAACTAATTTAGTTCGGTAAAGAAATATATTTCCCACCTCTGTAAGGCACATTGTGTGGGTCTATTAGAGTTTGGTCGGAATATCCGTTTTAATTTCACCTTTCACTTGCGACTGCCAAAATGTCCAACCAGTACATTTTTAATATAACTATCAGAAATAATCGATATTTCTATTGTGGCTTGCAAAATCATCCATCCATGCATTCGTGGGTTGATTTTGACAAAATTGGTAGTCGGAATTGAAAAATGGGTGCAGTCAAAACGGAAAGTCTGACAAAACTATGATATATAGCTCACGGTGATGAAAATTGTTGCTTTTCATTTGGCCGAGAAAATTAGTTTTACATTGAAAAGGTGTAACTCAAAATGTTGTTATTTCTTCGATCGTTTGTATTGCCTCATTAAATGACTGAGTGAGCCTTTTTAAGTTTTTGAGTGAGTTCTGAGTGTTATGTCTTCTTAATATTTGATATGATTTAATATTAAATTTGGTCACCAAAGTTATATCAGTGTGCAGGATGATTCTGCATTTTGTATTTCAGTTATAGTGAATCAGAGACAAACAAAGGTAACCGTTGGTAATCATGGTGCCCATACAGGGCAGACTCTTGACAACTTAAGTGCAATAATGTGGAAACGTATCGTGCTATACGCTTCTTTTTAAATCTTGTGATTCCATATGTACTTTTGAAGTTATAACAAAGTAAAACATCCGGTAATTTCTATTGGGACACACTGTAGCCATTAAAAATTAAGTTAAAATCTTATTAAGCGTTTGCAAAATATCGCGCGAAACCTAAATGCTGAGTCACTTAAGTGTTAAGAACAAAGGATGAATCGCATTAACAAAAGTCTCCATTCTGATTATAATATGATTCTAAAAGTACTTCAATGTTTTTCTTTAATTACCTAATTTTGCGATATGAATAGCATTTTTACCAAGAGCATTACTTATTAAAACTAAATATATTATAGTATTAATGCCCCATTAATTTTGCACTTGTTCCGCTACGTAATAAATACTTAACAAGTGCTAAGTGCCTCTTTCATTGTAAACGTTCAATATGATACGCAAGACCCATCAGATCATTGTGTTGTTTTGATTTGATGAGGGATAACCATGGGCAATTACGTCTTTAATTGTGACTAGCATAATTAAGAATACAAAATAACATGCTAATATTATAATAAACTAAGTGCACATTTGTCAGTAAGTATATGACCCACCTGTTTTGTTATTTTAGCCTGATAATCTTCACTTACATCAGTCATTAATAATTCGCTTCACTACAGCTTATTCCATTTCAATGGTGTGAAGATGTAATATTTATTATCATGTTTGAAAATGTTATTTGTTCCGCGCGATAGTCAACAACTAATTTCAAAAAATTTATCTAAAATTTAAATATAATATAAAACAATTACACAGACAGAGAAACAATTATATGGTTCCAATAGTTTGAACCGCAAATTGCCTATTACACGGTTTTGGAAAAATTGCCAACTCGTGCGGAATTGCTCATATTCAGAACTCGGTTAGACGCCAACTATATCAGATGAAACTAGAAGATCAAAATACCAAAACTTTAAAATATGTTATTTTTAACCTGAAAATTTCCTTGTTTTAACGCACTGAGCCGTAAATACCTTGCGCCACTCTAAGCTGAAACTTTTAATTGCGTAGGGTGACTATTTACTTTACCAATGCCGTGAGGATGAATTTCGGTAATATTTCAACGAAACAGAAAACTTACCATTTAAAAGCATAAAAAAAAACCAAAATGCCATTTTTAATATTATACCTTGGTCATTTTCAGTGGTTATGAATACAAACAAATAGGTTTTCGTCGTATTTTCATGCATTGTACAGGCCTAATTTCTTTGAACTTTTGGATAACTAATAATACTATCAATTATGCGATACTAATGCGACCAATCTTAACCCTCGGCAGGGAAGTTAAGACATGTCCATTGTCCAGTCAGGTCAATCGATTTCCGTGGATAAATGAGCTTACTGGAACTTTCCCTGGACAAGGAACTTACTGTTAATTGTCCTGGTGTATATGCAGAACTCGTGAAGCTGACACCGTGAGTGATTTATTGTGCGCTAGCGTGCAGGCATAAACCCATCAGCCACAGCACACTATAAAGGAATTCACACCATAATTATAAACCACTTAGCAAATTCTGGGATTTGCAATGACGAAGCGCACACCCTATACTTCCCACAATAAACCTTAGCAGCCAGAATCAGCTCTCCGAGTTCTCGTAAGGGTAGCAGATATAAACAATCAGTACATTCCCTTGTGCATTTGCGCGGAAAATTGGGATAGAATCTTAATCTTGCAAACCATATTTTTTTATAAATAATTTTATGATATACAAAGTTGGAAAATTATGGTTTGAAATTTTTTTCTAAAAGTTTCACTAAACTACATATCATGACACAAGGTATGCACTATATTAGTTCCTTTCCCATTAGACCCTCCCTCGGGTCCATGGAGAACGACTGGTAATGTAGATTACATAGCATTAAAAATCAACCCAATACATGGACCCTCCCAGTCTGTAAGCAATTTGCCTTCAAGTTCCCACAAAATGCTGGGAGTGCACTTTTACGGATTTGGAGTCACGCAATCTTTCTATATACCACATCCATGTTTTCACTACATTAACGTTTGTGTAAGCGACTAAAACAACGATATTGTATCCGACCAATCAACGCAGCTTGGCAGCGCGGGGATATTTGAAAAGGCTTCCCTAGCTAAATAATGTGCAAACATTTGCAAACCGCACGCGATAATATACGCAATATGGACAATAGGCCTAAGTCCGAGTCGAGTGGTTGCCTTTTATTATTGCGCGTACCATGGGTCTATCAGACGCGTGCCACTTGAGCTCAATACCTCTCAGTTGTTGACAAGTGTCCAATCCGATCTTGCGTCACATCCCGCGGCATAGCTTTGTGCTACCATATTTGAATTGAAACTGGGGCGGGGCTTTCGTAAGTGACATCGGAAACAACGTGCTTCGTTGAACGGGTATTTGGAAGGGAGAGCTGTAACAGATTGGACCAGTCTCGGAATCAGCGCTCAATGGACTTTCGCGTTCACTTATAATACGAGTATATTTCTATATTGCTGCATGGTTGACTGTGTTGGGTGTAATTAGTGGCGTCGATTTGTGGATGAAGAGGAATGGGTTTTTGGCATTGAAGAAAATAGGGGGGGGGGGGGGGTACAGGACTTTTCATATTTTTTTCATAGGGCATTATGTAATTATTTATTGTTACATTATCCAGAGATGGAACCGAACCGAGACTGGGGGCCAGTCTACTTTCCCATGGGAATTTCATGCTAACTCAATTATTCACGCGAACAAACAGAGACGGCGCTGGGGCTCGAACTCGCATCGTCAAATACCAATGTACCAGAGCCCAACGCCTTACCCAGTAAACTAAATTGACTACTTATACCAGGTGTATAATCAACATGATAATAAACGGCATTTGTCCACACTTTTTGGACGGTCACATCCTACAACGCGCGCCACGGGCCGGGGCCGCGGGTCGATATGCTACCGAACCCCTACTGGCAGCGCAATTTGACCTCAATACTGAATTTGACAGACAACAGTCTCTTTACAAAAAAGGCCTGTCCAAATATTGCTCGTCTGATATACTAACATTACCTATTTTGCTTTTGAACTAGGTCACCTATGTTACACCTATAATTTCCAAGTAAGCTATATTAACATTACCTATTTTGCTTTTGACCTAAGTCATACACCTATAATTTCCCAGTAAGCTATACTAACATCAACTATTTTGCTTTTGACCTAGGTCACCTATGTTACACCTATAATTTCCCAGTAAGCTATATTAACATTACCTATTTTGCTTTTGACCTAGGTCAACTATTATACACCTATAGTTTCCCAGTAAGCTTTACTAACATTACCTATTTTGCTTTTGACCTAGGTCATACACCTATAATTTCCAATACTAACATTACCTATTTTGCTTTTGACCTAGGTCAACTATTATACACCTATAATTTCCCAGTAAGCTTTACTAACATTACCTATTTTGCTTTTGACCTAGGTCAACTATTATACACCTATAATTTTCCAGTAAGCTTTACTAACATTACCTATTTTGCTTTTGACCTAGGTCAACTATTATACACCTATAATTTTCCAGTCATCTTTACTAACATTACCTATTTTGTTTACACCTAATTTCCCAATCACCACCTGTTTGCAGTGTCGCACCAATTAACCGCATGAATATCAATTTCTTTTTAATTCTATAGGTAACAGCTCAGTCTACTTGTATAACGCTAACTGCGATGAGTGTAGACAGATACCATGCCATCGTACATCCACTTAAGTCCTTGAAGACAAGAACAAGGCACATTGCAGTAATGGCCAGCTGTTGTATTTGGACTTGTAAGTAGGTTCTTATCATTTCCTCCGATGGGTTGAATTACACAAAATACAACGAAGATAAAGTTACCGCCTTTAGTTTGCAATTAGCTCAGGCAAATAACTCCACATATTAAATCCGACAAACAATTGACCTTTTCGGTAAATAATAATTCCTTGCGGTTAGACATAAGATATCGTTATTTGACGTCACGCCGATGCGCACATCTTTTGGTGAATATCGTTACTGGATGCGCATTTTAAGTTGGAGTGACGTCAAATGACTACATCTCGGGTCTAAGGCAAGGAATTGTGGGATTTACCGAAAAGGTCAATATTCCAGTCGCCTCCGCCAATAGTGGTGATAGCACCAATGGGGATTTGCCATTTAGTACCCGTTTCGTCTACATTAATTTGGTCTAAAACCACGAGGTCTATCGATTACGTGCAAGAATCATTTGGTCCAATAACCATTTGATCATATAACCATCGATGGTATGACTGTTATGAGTTGTTTACATTTAGGTTGAGGGATACTTCAATTGAGACTCAAATTCGTTTTCTTTTATCAGCATGAACATTCATTTATGTTGGCATACGTCATAATTAATTATTTAGGTCTATGATCTCAACGCAAAATTAAGTACAACTACCAACAAATCCATGGCGCAGATATGGGATCACCGGTACCCGATCGTCTACAACTTGTATATGGAATAATAAGACACAGAGCCATTGTGGTGGTTCTGTTATGTGGACCATACCCATACAACAATTACAAGAAACAGTATGCGAATGAGTTTATGAAGCACCTAAATTCAATCAATCCCGACACCAAGTTTACGACCGAAGGCGAGGAAAAGGTTCGCTTGATTTTCTTTGCACACAGTCCAAGGAGACGGTACGTGTTATTAGGACCCTACACAACATGGCAGACAGCATCGTAATCTAAACAGGTGGATATAGAATATGAGGAATCGCACATTAGCAGTACATTTAAGAAGTGCGTTTATCCAAATTGGTCCTTTGACAAAGCTACAAAATCAAAGAAAGCAAGTCCAAAAACAGTAACAAGAACATTACAAACGTTGAGAAAAAGGAGAAGTGGTTCTGTCGTAGAAGTGGTTCTGTACGTAAAAAGAACCCTACGAAGAAATTTCGGCAGCTACGGAGCATAGCTTTTTTTAAACCCACTCGAACTCTGAAGCAGCTACTTGTTTCACCCAAATCCGAGAAAAAATGCATTACCGGACCAATATTTTACATCCTTGTCAGGGTAAATCCCTGAAGGGTCCATGTTTAGAATCTTATATTGGTGAGACTGATAGATCATTGAAAACTAGATTCTTAGAACACCGTCGTCCGTGTACAACTTCGTCGGAGTTTTTAAATTGAATCCCCCGACCACCAAGTTGATTTAGACACGGTCAAAATCCTTGACCAGGACGCAAGATATTGTGAAAGGGGTGTGAAGGAGTCAACTTACAATAAGAGTAATTCAATCATCACTCAACCACGACGAGGGCCGATACAAGTTACAAAGTACGATCAAGTTTTAGGTTCAAGTGTCCAAACGGTCACTGATCCCGAACTTGGGTTGCCAGTCTCCAGATGAAGGTCTGAGACCAAAAATTGAGGTACGTCTGAATCTTGTGTTGATCTCAACAACAAGTTTAAATAATTAATTACGTTTTCTTTTCTTTTCGTTTAGTTTCAGCTCTTCTGTCAATACCAGTAGCAGTATTCTTCGACGTTACAGAAGATGAAATCTGTCAAACTCAAGTATTCTTTTGCATGGAGATGTGGCCTGAAAAAGTTAACAATATACTAAAACAATGTTACCTCGTATACAGCACCATGGTAGTTTACATCATCCCTCTGTCAATTATCACAGTATGCTACGCCGTCGTTTTAAGACGGTTGTGGAAGTCGGTGTCACCAACAGAAGAATCGATACATGCACCTGCACACATCAGAATAGAAATTCAAAAACGCAAAGTCACCCGTATGGTTCTAGCCGTTATTTTGGCTTTCGCGATATGTTGGTTACCGTTACATGCGATGAACTTTTGGATCAGGTTTGATCCCTGTTTTGCATCCTACCATACCAATGATGCAGTATTAGCATTCTACGCTTTTGCACAAGGACTGGCTTATTTCAACTCGTGTGTTAATCCATTCGTGTATGCGTTCATGGGAGGTAATTTCAGAAGAAACTTATACCAAATGTTAGGAAGAAAATCAGGAAGGAAACCTTCTTCTACGTGCTTATCACACGATGGCAGAAATCATGACGCCCAGACAAGTCTCCTCCGAACAAGAACAACGCAAGTGTAATTTTATTGTTGTAATATTGCTTTTCAGAGGATTTATTGAATGTAAAATGATTGTGGATTGTGCTAGCAACGAACTATGTTAAATACGGTGTTTCGATTACATCAGGTTACATGTCCGCTTTAAGTGTTCAACAGTTCTTCTTTTTCCTGTCCCTGAAATGAACAGTTAACCATTTTGTATACAGCCAAGGGCAATGTAAGACCCATATGTAGAGGAAGTTTCATCACGTGACCTTGCTTGTACAGCTCAACTCTCCAGAAAGTAACCGTCGCCTGGGGCAAATAGTTATTAGCTCTCAAATGTTGGCAGTTGGTAACATGTGTTATGCTGAAGTCGGGGGCACCGGTATCCCGATCGTCTGCAACTTGTTCATGTTGTTTATGGAACAATTAGAACAGAAGCCATTGTGGAGGTTCCGTTATGCATGAACTATATCCGTAAAAATGTTTTAAAAAGCAGTACGCGGAGGACTTTACGGATCACCTAATTTCAATCGATCCCGACATCAAGTTTACGACCGAAGGTGAAGCAAATAGGTTGCTTGCTTATCTCATAGATGATCCTATCTTGACACATACACACACACCCCCACAAACCCCCACACACAGTCCAAGGAGACGGTTCGCTGAAAATAAAAATCTACAGGAAACCGACATACACGGATCAGTATTTGAACTTTGAACCAAACTATCTCATCCAGCATAAACTGAGTTTTATTCAGACCCTACACCACAGGGCGGACAGCGTCATAATCTATCGGACATTCTAGAAAATGACCGATTCGTTTAAGGAGATTGTAACCTAAATGTAACTGTTTACAATCTTCATAATTTTGTTCTGATTCTTAAAACATTATGCTTTACTTGTTACCATATTTTATTGGAAATATTCAGGTCACCGCTTATCCATATGATATTAGAGCATTTTAGACCTATGAGAAGGGTATAATCATTGTTTTTCCGTAAATAGAGATTTATTGTTAGATGTGCTCCAAAACACTGCACAGTTTGTGTACCGCTGGTATAAGTATGGGAGATAATCCAATAAGAGGACAAGCCACCCATGCAAGCTTTGGCATGACAGCACGGAATGTGCTTTTCATGTGGGGATACGCAGTTACCGACAAACTGGGGACCTCAAGTTAGGTAGGTCTTTAGCGGGATCAAGAGTAATTAAACCTACCCTAGTCAATTACTATTTTAATATGCTTGAAAGGTGGTAGCTTGTCCCATTCACATATCATAACATGTCAGAAGATTCATCAGGTTTTAAACGACTCATTACTGAAGCATTCAAAGATCTATAAGGCCTTTCTCTTTATTAACTTTATACCTAAAGAACGTTGCTCTTTTAAACCAGTGTACATAAGGTGCGTTTTAACAAGTGACTACGAAACGAAAATAGATGTATGTCTTTCCAGCAGCCAATAGCTCTGTCATTATAAATATAATGTGCAATTGTGTCATTTTCGTAATATAAACGCATCAAAACAGTCCCTACTAGTTTGTGTAGTCAAAACTATGACGACAATTAAAAGCAATCTTAAATTTGCACGTTTGGAGACTTTTGTTACCTGCAGCTTAATACCACACTGTAAAAAACACAATCGGAATGAACTATTGAATGAAATTTGAGGGAATTTGAAATGAATCTTTTGAATGGATGTTTTATCAAACATGCATGTTGCTATTGAAAACACTAAGATCAAGGGGTGGTTCTTATGGTGGTTCTTATCGATCGATGACACAAGCTGAATGCCCTGCTCACTTCTGATAAATGCACATGTTATGGACTTTTTACAACTTTTAATTTGCAAAAACATTCTGACTTGTTTCTACACAAGTGCTATATTCGGCCGCACGTCACGACGTCATTCGCGATAGATCGCTTCATCGCATTAATTGTTTTTGGCTGTACCGTGAATCACGATCTCTGACATGAAGAGGAAGCTTAATGTTGCCCTCAATGGGAAATCACAAACATGACACAAATGAAATACAAGAAATGCAAAATTGTACATTCTATTTGGAGAAAATTAACTGCAATTGAAAGTCCCAAACCAATAGAGATTTCGCGAGGCTAAGAATGGATGCTATAGATGGAACAACCCGACCGAGAGAATCATGCTGCATCTAAGAAAATGCTTCACCCGTTCATATCCATGTTATTGCTTTTAATTATTTGAGCTCATAGTTATGACCACTCAATCTAGAGGGATTATTAAAAAACCAATATGAACTACTATATTTTTTTACACAAGCCGATTGCTGGCACACATATGTATGTTCTCCATTATTCAGTCTATTCTTCAATCACTCCTTACAATGAGCAACCCTTTGCCGCGAGAAATTATTGTAAACATATTATGCATATGTAACATATTACGCCTACGAAATGAATGAGCTGTTGTTGCTGACATATTAAGACTATACTCTAACATTATCTGGTTTGGTAGTATTTATTCATATAATAGTGCGCAATGCAGTAATTCCACAAGTCATAAAAGAGATCAACAAGAGCTAATTAGCTAAAAGGGGTTCCATGGGCCCATGACTTGGCCTTTTTTCTTATGTTCATGCGTAGATTTTTTCGACGTGTTTGTTTTGGAGCTGACTGACTAGAATGTACTAGAATCCATTAATTACTTGATCATTTTTTTCTCGAATTTCTACTTTTTGCATGATTGTAATACCCAATGGTGCACTAAAATACCACGTGAAAGACTAAGCCTGAACTGCGGTTTTTGTACCGACCGAATGATGGCTATCACGTATCGTGCATGTGAGCTCATGTGTACATGCATCATTTTAGCAGTGACGAATAAAGTATGTGCATATCGCTCTTCTTCTATATGCGTCCCAGCTGCTTGAAGCTCCGCTTAATAATACATGTAGTTACCGAACAAATTATATACCAACTAACATTAACGTACATTTGCAATGACCCCGAGGTCACAAGGGGAATGTGTAAATATTGTGGCGCGTGCTATATAAACAGCCCATCCAACGATATGATCATGGCGGCATAGATGTTGCTTCTATTTTGATAACTCTTGGAGTGAGTATCGTTCTGAATGTCCTGCGCGCATTCTACGCATCATGAAGAAGCTCCTACTTGCGGTAATACCGCACACAATTTATACTGGTGTCTTTATAGTGCAAATATCTCGCGACAATATCATTCGGATGAAAATGATATCGATGTACCGTACATATATACTGCGAGAGTTTATAGTGTAAAGTATCCGGATAGTTTCTGATAGATTTCCGGATAGAAATGTACCGGACTTCTGCTCCCAAGGATTATTGCATACGGTACACTCAAAATGCGGTTTATCACTATAAACACGCTAGTAGAGTCTTGTGAAGAGGCCATGTAATAAACATGAATAACTGCAGCTTTGTTGACAAGAGTATTTTTTAAATTTTGACATGGTGGCTACCACTTTATATGTGCTTCATTGACTACAGCAAGGCCTTTGACTGTGTCAGCCATCCCCAATTGTGGAAGACAATGAGAAGGATGGGATTCCCTGGTCACATTATTGATCTTATTAGTCAACTATATGAGGACCAGAAATCTGCAGCCAGGACAAGTAATGGAGATACTGAATGGTTCAAGATTGGAAGAGGGCTGAGACAGGGCTGCCACCTTGGTCTGGGGCGGACATTTTAAAATGAATTTAGAAGAGCAGCAACGACATCACTTGCAATACATTCCAGATGTTAAATCTACATCATATGCAAACTGTGAGAAAATTCGCACGAGTCCGTTTTATTTTAGGGCCATTTATCTATAACTGGTCTTTACATGTAGCCCTATGGAGAGAGTGCCCGTTGAGGGCGCTATAACCCCCATTTTATAAACAAAAATGTGATGTAAAAAAACGGACTCGTGCGAATTTTCTACAAAAATTCAGAGTATGTAGTATGAACATGTAGAAATATAATCAAGTAGTTGCCCTACCTGCTCTTCTCCGAAAAAATAAAAAGTCCTATACCTCAATGATAATGAAACCTAGGTGCTGCATATGGTCACCAAACCTGTTTAACCTGATTTTGCGAAGCGTACGCTGTAATTAAAGCACATGTTTGAAAGGCGTAAGTGTAATTAAAACAGTCAATTAAGCGTCACTTGAAAATAACTGCATGTTACGAATGCTTAATTCGATGGCCCAAAAAGGTTAATGGTACAAACAAATCTAGTCTTTACCGGGGTCATAGTAGACTAATAATTGTATAGAATAGAATTCGACCAAAGACCTGTGATACGCTTTTCCAGTTTATTAGGTAAATGACATTAGTTACAACTTGCGACATACATCGTCTGACGTTTTTGCACACGTATTTCCGTTCCATATATCGTTATCGCTGTTGTTCCAACGGGAAAATGCACGCTAACTATATACTTGCCTTTAGATGGCTTGTGGTCATATTACATTACTTACTGATATATGGACCAATTGACTCGGTGTTAAACGCGTACAAAATATTTTCTCTGATCTGTTTGTATGCAGCCGGACAGCGATCAAAGAGAGTACGTACCATACATTCCTAATAATCCGAAACATAATGCGGGTGCTGTAGACAGGTGCTGTAGACATAATGACTAACATAAAAACAGACTGACGGCCGCAATGGCGGGACATCAGAAGCGACAGACGTAATTCAGCTCGAGTGAATGCCGGACAGACAAAAAAACACAATTACCCACCTTGTTGCAGTTCGTGAATGGACCTGACTTATATGTTGTAGCTGTAGTTTTCTCTTACCAGACTGACATCAGTGAAGGACAGACTAGACCGTGTGTTATTTAAATTATAGTTCCCAACCGACCAAGGTGAGACGTGTGCTTTGAGACATGTGGCACAATTTTGACACGGGGCAATGAGTTTTATTAAATTTTCTACAGAAATAGGATCGCGTTCCATTGAACAACTGATTTTAATTTTTGCCATTCATTTATCATTAATGTATACTTGGGATACCGACAGCATATTGAAAACAAGAACAATATTCATTATTCAAACACACACAAACATACCTCGAAATAATTGTACTTGTGTACACTTGATCATATTTTATTTGCAACTTTATCAATTATTTTCAGTTTCAGGTATTTTTAAATATGCCATTTTTAAACAACCAAATGTGAACAGGAATATACGCATGACCTGTCCGCACACAAAAAGAAAACAAATAATAAATAAGGACATGAAGGATGTGGCAAAATCTGAAACATTTGTTTTACTTTTTCTTTTTTTTTTCTTCTTTGGTTTCTTCCTCCACTGTTCTGTAACCTTTGTTATAAGTGAGCCTTTTCGTTTTCTTTCTTTCTCTTTCTTTACATTTCTTCCCTACCTTTCGTTGTCTCTCAATCTTTCTGCCGTTAGACCTTTCCTTCACTGCACTTAATGCTGTTATCACACTTGATAAAATAGGATATTACACACAACCAAACACGCACGTCGTCTCGGTTTCATAACTACGTCACAATGGGTCTTTTCAATGGCTTTGGTTTATAGTTCTGTTTTTTCTATGGTATAATTGCAATTGTTGGGGAACCAACGTATTTAATTGGCATAAAGACAAAACATTGAAAGTACACACCCTTGGCGTGTCAACGTCCCTCAAACGACAAAGACGTTTGGTATATCAAAGACTCCATCCAAATCTGTAGGACAACTATTGTCAAGAAATTTCAGGTCTTGTGGTTATAATTAAACCCTTTAATTAATGTCCATTATTCCAAAACGGTTATTGCTGCAACTTTCAAATCTTGGGTTACTTTCATTTAAATGTACGCTTCGACATCAATATGGGGACCATTGCAACAAATGGGACCATAATGCGCAGAAATAAATTCTGTTTTGATTGCATATCCCACATTTGTCATACAATTAACCGTTGTGGAGTAATATACATTAATTAAAGGGGGTAATTACTTTTTGGTAGATGTTTACGACCATGAACTATTTGTTTGTGTGGCATCTGAAAAGACTGCTTTAAAATCGCCAAAATTGACCAAGTTATGTAGCCAAAAAAGTACATTGGGGTTTTCATGCATCATAATGGTATATTGTCTTTCATTAAATTATATTTTTGTTGTAATATTACCAAAATTCGGTTTTTAGTTAATATTCACCGTACCTAATTGTAACATACAGCTTCGAGGGTACACTGCCATTTTAAGGTGTTTATGGTTCAGTGCGTTACAAGATGTTCACAAAGGTTTAATACTTGTCTGACAATGAAGATTTTCAAACTTGGATAATGATTATTTTTATACATGTATCTTACTAAGAGGGGGAGTTGGACACCCAAGATTTACTTCCGGTGCACTAAAATCTCAAATAACAGCTGAAATGGCTCGGGCTAATCGCAAGGTCATCCCTTACACTCACTGTGCAGAAAACGGGTAGAGAGCGATCGATATCAAACTTGGAGTGCGGGGATGTTTGTTAAGTCCCAGTGGTTTTTATTTTTGCTCATACAAAATATTTGTAGTCATATTGAGTTCAATTTAGATTAAAATGTTGACTTCTTTTAGACTTCTAATCTGTACATAGCCAGAATTGTCCAATTTGGACACACTAACTTTAATACGACGCTATATAATATATTGGCGTCGTGAAGAGCCACAACTGGTGGTGATTTGGCGTTGTGTGTACACTGGTAGTGCTTATTTTGGCATCACTGGATAGCAGATACTCATAGCCATCTTTTAGTGCCAAACGGAACATTTTAGGGGTACAACCCCTCTTAGTTAAGCGCGTAAGACAAGGTTCATTCTTGGATCGTAAAAAAATAATTTAATGTAAAATCAATTAATTGCATGCTTCCAGTATGATACAATGCTACTTGCGACAATTGTTACATTTCTTAAAGCTATGTATTGAAATAAATTGATATAGTAAATTTATCAAACAATCTTAACAGATCATATTACTAACTGTTTGAAATTTAAAAAAAGTCTTGATTTTGATACGCCACATTATTGTATAGGCCAATACCAAAGCCATGTATAATACGCAGTATTGTATTTATGTGTAAATAAATATTGCGCTTGAAAAAAATCCGGACTGTGCTGTTATTAATAGTTGTTTTCGAAGTACTATAATTATGTTAAGATATACACATCATGTAAAGTAACTACCCCTCCCCCCTCTATTACGAGTTAATACCTTAAAATTTACAATTTTATCAAACTTTAAAATCGAAGTAGCAAATAAAGAAATCCATTTGTGACCCGCTCTGACAAAACCCAAAACCAGGAACAAGTCGCATTTTTGACATTTCATGACATACGGTATATAAATAGCATCAATATTTTTCAAGATATGGATAATTTCGTAAATGATACCTTGATATTTTTGCATTTTTGCCAAAATGGTTATTCTGAGTAATGGGCCAATTAGTTTCCTGCCTTACACAGAATTGAATAGGGATTATCATAGTTCAATTATTGATTAAAATTCTTTCAATGATTTGAAAGTCCACTTAGTCCCACAGTCAAATACCATGAAATAAAGAATTCCAAAATGTTATGGGGCAGTTATGGGAATGTCATCTTTAAAGGCATACCGTAAAACCTCGTCTACAAGCATACAGAGTCCTTTTGGTGAAAGCTAACTTAATCGACGCGCTATCATTCGATTAAATTATAACTTTATGGAGTTTGAGCAAATAAATTACCGCTATGAAGGCATAAACAAACAAGTTCTATTGTAAAACAAATCTATTGTATTTGCATATTTACGGCTGCCTCGTATTAATTCAAAAACACTCTATATGCTTGTAGATGAGGTTTTACGGTATAACTGGCGAACATGTCTGGTGACTTGTTCTGCGTCAAGTTTTGTTGGAGCTGGTCACATTCTTGTTCTGCAAGATTTGATGATTGGTTTGTCTCAAGGTAAGTCGGATTCGGGCCTGCGCTAGTAGTGTAAGGTGTGCTATGGTGTGGGTTGTGGTTTTAATATTGGTGAAGAGCGCTTACAAATTTATATGTCTCAAATGTCCAAATTGCAGAGCCAGCTAATATTTTTATGATGCAAAAATCCAAATAGTGAAGTACACTGTCGTTCACTATCGTGCTGCAAATAAACGGCACAGTTTAGGTATTTCATCAGCACTTTGTTGGGCGGTACAGACGCACCCCCACATAAGTTGAGAGTGTTTTTGTCGAATGTACCTCTGGGTGTAATTGCAATTATTGAATCAATGCAATTTGTTTCAAGGTCCTTTTTATACAAAAAGTATCGCGACATATGCTTTATTTCATCTCAAAATCAAAATTCAGCTCCGTACCCTCCATCTTGGTCTTATAGTCTGCGCCAAATGCCTCGTTCTGGGAGACAGTGAAGTAGTTTTTCCAATCGCCGACGGTTCCTGAAAGACATATATAAAGAAACAATCAAAATATATCACTACACCGGGTACATTATTAGCTAAAAGGGTTATTGGCTGTCCTGTATGTAAACCCTTAAGAGAAAAGGGTTCTTAAAAATTGAAAGAACCAAACATGGTTCTTTCTGGCCTTTCCAGAACCCTTTTCAGGTCTACAATGGTTCTTTCTGACATTTCCAGAACCCTTTGCAGCTCTGAAATGGTTCTTTCTCTTCTTTGTAGAACCATTGAAGGTTCCACATACAGGACAGCTCAAGAACCATTTTAGGTTCTACTTAGAACCGTTGTTTCTAAGAGTGCACGATGTGTGTATGTAGATAGAGGGAGGGGGTACCTTTAGTGCGGCAATGAGTAGATGGGTATGTTCATGTACGTTTTATTTTATGTATGTCATGTTTTATTTCGTTTTTCATATGTATTTTGTTTTGGAGCAATTTTGTTATTTGTAGAGCGCTATAGAAATGTGCTTTTAATAATAATAATAATAATAATAATAATAATAATAATAATAATAATAATAATAATAATAATAATAATAATAATAATAATAATAATAATAATAATAATAATAATAATAATAATAATAATAATAATAATAATAATAATAATAATAATAATAATAATAATAATAATAATAATACGTTACCTTTCCTTACGAAAGAAGCATTAGGTTCAATTGGTTTGTCGTCCTCACTATCACCAGCAAAGAATTCCAAATAATCTGGGTTTGCATTTCGATTTTGCTTCATGCTTTCGAAGGAGCAATGACGAACTGTTAACGTAATAGCATCTTCAGACATCTTGCAGTCAAGAAAGTTTGCAATCTGTTTGACAGATTTTCGTAAATCCTGAAACAAAACATTTCATTTTATCTAACAATATCAACAGGGAAAGATGATATCTTCGTATATTTCGTACTACATTATGTTTTGTTGTTATATTTACGGATTTAAGTAGCGAAATTAAAAGTATCGAAAAGTTGAGTAAAAAGCATATTATTGAATATAACTTAAATCGTATTCTTATTTCATATAGTTTATTATTTCATATAATCATTATAGCTACATTATCCAAATCTATATATACCTGTGTAGCAATATGTATATAATGTGACGTGTCATGTCAAAAGGAGACACTTTTGGGCAGGTTATGAATTTTGAGGTTTTTGCATATCTTAAATGTAGAGATATTTTGCTCCACAACGCCGTTTTCCCCAATGAAATCGGACATTCCTAAGCGAAGATATTGAGTTCGGAAGTTGTGGTATTATAAAATTGGAAATTGAGATATCGGCCTTTAAAAATATTATTGACAATGTTGTGAGTAGGAATTAACTTGAAAAATGTCTCAAAAAATACAAGATGCCAGTTATATTCCGGTCTGAAACTATCAGACAATATTTTTAACATTAGTAACATCACAAATTCGCAACAAACCCAAATTGTGAAAAAATCATCCACCAGCAGATTTTTGGCTATTTCTCTATTTACGATCCTGCCCAAAAGTGTCTCCTTTTGACATGACACGTCACATATATAAATAGTTCTTAAAATTTTGTGAGTTCTTACTCATACCTTTTTCATATCTTCGTATTTCAAGAACAGAACATTTGGCTCGTTTTTTTTTTGCCACCAAGATAAAGTATGCTCATACCATGAACCACAATGAACTGAAATTTTAAGGAAATATATTAAGCACTGATATTATTATTCGATATTTTAAAAAGTTCTAAGAGAGCAAAGTGAAATTACAACCTGTTGTTTTAACCTGAATGACAAGTCTCATATTTTACCAAAGGCAGACCCGGGATCGAGTGTTGATTCCTGTACAAAACTAGAATTATATTCCCCATGTGCTGTCTCTAGCTCTGTTCTCTGAAGGTTTATACACGTGCCTTCAGTACAATTTAAAAGGCCCGCATTTTTGCGTGATTAGGCAATCTATTGATTTTATACTAATTCTGTTAGTCCAATTTTTGTCTGGTCGTATAACGAAATTCCATCAAATATTCATTATATGGTGTGAAGGGTTAACTTTCATTACATACTGCCCGACCCTCGTATCATTTGCTGCAAGGTTGCCGCCAGCCATGATCTCCTTTGTTGAAAAGGTTTGTATTATTCGAGACCTTGCATTATACTCAGTCACTCACCATCTCCTTTCATATAATCTGAGAGAAACCTGCTAAAATCAGAATAGTACGTCAAAATATTGAAGTGTTTGTGCATATGAAAGAATGATACAGCAACGTCCTTTGGATTCCTTGCTACGTAGATAACCTTAGGCTTCTTTGTAAACAGTTGATGTGGAAGATGGTCCATGGCAAGATGGGTCTTAATGGTGCGAGGAGATGGTACTTTATCTAGGAACTTGTAGACCGATGGAACTTGATCGCACTGAAAAACAGCAAACATATTCATATCATTAACTTTATAGAAATATCTATAGAGATCTTCCCTGCACACCGACATCGCCTGGTAAATAATTACATTGTACAGCAGAGAAACTAAAATCAGTACCCGGGATCGATACACGTGTATGTGCTATGCACGACTTGATATTCAGACGATAAATCTTACCGGTGTAGAAAATGATGAATATCTCCCATAATTTTTTTATTCTAAATTAGCCAATTTCAAGGCTTGCACTTGAATATATGTGTTGAAATAATATGATAGTCGTTAGCTTGCATATTGAGAAAGAACCGTGCGTTTTGAACTCAAAAACTGACAACAATTCTGATTTTATGTGTACTGAACAAACAAAAATGACAGCTGCCCTCATTCGTAAACACTTGGGTCACGGAAGAGACACGGTACTATAGCGCAGCGTAGGCCACTGGTGGAGGCAGTCTATAGACGTATACCATGATCACTGACATCTACAGAGGTCAGTCACCAGTCTATTGTCAATAGCCTTAGTCGGATGCTGCCTACTTACATGAAATTGGGCAATTTTCATACATTTCCAGCATGCTATAGCGATCATCCCACCTACATGACCTACGCATGCGCAAATTTTTGTTTGATTTGAATCAGTTAACATTGTTCTGAGTACCAGCACTCACACGAGACCAGTCATTATATTATCCTTTGTTTCGTTTTGGATATAATTAATGTCACTTGTAATAACTGCTTTATCATTTTCGATATTTTTGCAGAATAATGTTGCTTCCCTTCAAGTGCTAAATTGTTGAAGTTCAAAGATGTCCCATTTCCAATCAAGTATGATGACAAGTCTCATATTTTACCAAAAGCAGACCCAGGGCGTAGCGTTTACTCCTGCCCAAAACTAGTCATATCCACTATGTACTTTAGCTGTTCTGGAACACGTGCCTTCGCTGCAATTTAAAAGGCCCGCCTTTTTTGCGTGGTTTTGCAGTGTCCCTAGTCTATTGATTTTATGCTAATCCTTTTACGTAATCAAGTATGGTATAATTATACATAATGTGGTTTGAAAAACAAAGGTACATTGTTCATCTGATCATCAAGAAATTAAATCTAAATCATCTAAATAGTCAATATAAAGGTCAAAGATCAACTGTTTTATATACTGACCGACCCTCGTATCTGAGCTTGTTATCGAGTGGTATGACAATACCTCACAAAAAGAAAGAAGTACGCACTTAATGTGAAGGCTTGTAGTTATTAATTTTAACACACATACACAATTACCCATAGGAAGATCCCATTTGTGTGTTACGCCTACTAAACACACAATGTCGATTCTCTTGGTCGGGCTGACGTCACAAAGGGGAAATAGCCTTGTAAAACCAGTGTGCGAATGTGCAGTTCCCCTTTCTCGAGCTGGTTGCTATGCGCGCGCTTTTGCAAAGGAGACGAAGGGGACAATGTTCCCGGATGTCCGACCGAGTGAATCTTTAAATTGCATAATGTGTTGGGCAAATCGTTCACCTTCTGAATTAATATACGAACGAAAACCGTCTCTGCAATGTCTTGAGATTATTACAATTTTACTACATTTACTACACTTCAAAAAAGTAAAGTTCCTTGACTCGAAAACGTTTTTTGACGATAGTGTCTATGGCGAGATGTCTCGGTCATTATCTTGCGTTCTTGGGTACTTAGTTGTGACGTGTGCGTGCCAGCTAATCTGAACTACCAAAATAATGAGCGAAGGGGGCGTGTCTATCTGTGTGTCTGTCTGTCTTTGCGTTTCGCCGTGTTTGGACGCATCGATCCGATATTTCGGATATAGATAGGTATCGGGAAAAGCATGTTGACCGGGTGGTTGTAAAATTCATTGGAGGTCAAGGTCAAAATTTCAAACTTTGTCCGATCGGGCTCAAACTTGGTGGGTGGAATCCTTGATATGAGGAGAAAGGTTATTCAGAGGCTACATTTTAAACTTCGTCCTATTTGACATAAACGTGGTGAATGAACAAAGGTCAAGGTGACTCAAGGGCAAAGGTCATATGGGGAAATTTCTGATTATCTTTACATCTTAATGCATCAGAAGCCATTCAGTTTATCATGTTTATCTAACAACTAACCTGTGAGTAATGTGATGCCCAATTCATTTCCAGGAAAGGAAACCTAAAGAACAGATGGGTCTTACTAAGTTCCTCTTCGTTAGCATCGCTCATCACCATCGAGATGATTTCCTGAGTCCAAGTCGTACCTACGTATTGGGGTCCAATTTGGAGTGCTTAGTCGTCGTATGGGAGTCGCTGACCCTGCGGCCTTCATGTTGAACCCAGTATCAACCAAAAACATCAAGGCCGCAGGGCCGGCATGCCCGAGGCCGGCGACTCCCATACGACGACTGAACACTCCAAGTTGGACCAGAATATAAGCAAGAGTAACCTTAATGTAACATTGACCAACAGTAACCATAATGTAATTTGACACCACGGAATTCTACTTTTTATATTAATATTTAATCGAAGAGGCAGGGAGGTGCCATTTGCACGCTACTTGACCTATTCAGTACGGCAATTTACAAAATGGCGTCGCAGTAACATTGAAACACTTGCGAAGAATGATTACAATCATAGGTTATTTACGGTAAAAAAAAGGTTGTTACATTTTAACAACCTTTTTTACGGCATCAATTTTTACATGCACCACGATGTGTTATGTCATTGTCACACACGTGACTTACGAGTCACTTCCGCTAAAAGGGAAATCAAAAGTAGCTTCCCGGTTAATTAAAAAAATGTCAAAAGGGAAATCAAAGTAGCTTCCCGGTTAAATAAAAGAAAATGTCAAAATGTGCGCACAACGAGCAAAAAATTTTTTTGCAAAACATGAACAAAAATATGCACAGATATTTTTAAAGCTATGCGTGCGGGACGCTTAGACAAATCTTTTTATTTTGGGCCTTTGTGCACTGAACCAACCTGCTTTTGGATAGGTGATCAAGAAAAGGTCATCGGGTCTCACTTCAAATGTCTCGATATATTTCAAAGCTTCCATTGGGTAAGTCCTTATATATGGAACACCTTTGTAGCGATGTAGGAGGTCTTCATCTTCATTTCGAGGAACAACTGGAAGTGATTTCAGTTTGGATATCATTTCTAAAAATGACAAAACGGTTTCAAAACAAACTGTCACACCCTAGACATTTAATTAAAAATACGACAGCATCTCTGCATTAAAGCTCTACCCACTGCTCTTCAATTTCCAAATTTTAACCGTCTGGAAAAACGATAAAAAACCCGATTTCTGTTTTTCAACCAATGTTGCCATAGTATACGTACTTCAGGCTATAAACATTAATCAACATGAATATTGCAATTACCTTGGAATATTTTCTCCATGACTGACAAATTCTTTCATTTCAATCAACCGCAATTTGAAAACAGAATTCAATCGGCCAGGCGATATTTTGTTGCCCGCAATGAAGGATACGACAGTAAATAATATCACCAGTAGTGTTCATGATCAAAGGTCTTCGACTTTTTTAGTTCAGGGTTAAAGGTTGGTCCAGGCCAGCGGTACTCTGTACAAGCTGCCTATACCGATTCGGAGGACAAAACCTGTTTCACAGTCTCGACCCCCTGCTCTGTACCAGTGTTCAGGTCACGTCTTAAATCACGTCTGCTTACGTGACAAACAGTGCATGTCAGTGAACTCTGCCTCAGGCCTGGACATCACCTTTTTGTATCGCAGATGCAGCTGTCAATCATCATGCACAACGAGTCAGAATTACTGGTTTAAATCGGTAATAAAAGTAAAAAACAAATCTAAACAGGTAATTCTACCACATATTTTGTTTTAATAATGCATAATCTATCAGTAAATCAAGAGCTTTGGCAGACGTAGTTTGATCTGTAGTCCGACATTTTGGTGCCCAATTAGTCTTGGGCGTTTATTGATAACCTGGCGAAACAAAAAACCGGCACTTCGTACTGTTCAATCAAATTGTTTTTGATTTTGAAGGACCCATGATAATGTCACAGTGGACTTGTAGGTGCTAATTATCATAGGGAAGGTTTCTATATAATAACGATTCTCTTATAAACCACCATGCGCACAGTTTCCACCTCTGAGCATACATTTTCGTCCAAGAGCTCTTAAGCAAGCAGTGAATTGTCTCCGCACAGATTTGATTACACTACACGGTTGAGTGCATAGCAATGTAAGAGCTGTGGAGCTTCTAGCTGAAAAATGGGCCTCTTTGATTGATTTTTGTCGAAACCTCAAATGTTCCCTTCATCCAATCAGATTTTTTTATATCAAACGAAAGCTAACACTTCCCCCTAAAAACACTTTTTGTCACTAGGTGAACAGATAACGCAATTCATTGTTATAGCAAGGCGAATGTGGACAATCTGTTTAAAACTACCTATGCAAGCACATTTTTGAGCAAAATGTAGGTTTTAAAAGTCAAAACCTCAAGTGTTCCTTACAACAATATTTTTCAAATTTTATGTCATTAAATGAAAAAGCACACTTATATTGTCCATATAGTTACTAGCGTCACTAGAATGAACAATGGCCAATTCTCTTTAAATTGCAAATCTTGTGCAAAAAGTTACTATTTTCGCTTGTTTTGTCATACGGTTGTAAACTCAATGAACTATGACTTTGCTAAAGAGCCCTTACAAATTGATATGGTTCAGAATGGATTAGTCATGTGCCAATGTCTATGAGCAATTTAAAAACAGAAAAAATTCTAGACCCCGTACAGAATTGTATGGCCCCTAAAGTGGTTCAGCCACAAATGGCGCTTAAAATCTGCAAATTTTGACCCCTAATAACTTTTATACCTGCATGACTTTGGCGGTCTATTTTGAAACGGTCATGGTTGCACATGCAGGTACTTCTTTTGAAAGTCATAAACAAGGTATAGCAGTCGCTGATAGGATATGCAGCTTATAGAACACGGATAACCTCTATTTGGATTTTTTCTTGTGCCCTCATCTATAAAGAAGAGGAAAATCCAAACGGGTGGGTGTACACTCAGTCTGTTTTGGCATGGACTGACCCAATAATATTTGTAGCTGTATCCTTCACTTTGATTGCCATTTTTACAACTATTACTTCGCTTCGTGTTTGTGAAGGGTAGGGTGTGTGGGGTGGGGCGGATCGGATGAGTTTTTGTATCAAAAAGTGCAAAGTAGTGACAAACTATTCACATTTGAAAAGACCTTATACATGTATATTTTATAGATTATAAATTGCACCCAAGGACACCCTAAAAACACCCCAAATCATTTAATTTAATTTGATTAAATTGTCCGTCCAAATTTCTTCTGGGACAACATCTGACAATTAGTATTTATTTAAAAAAGTATTTAGCTTACATTAGTTCATACTATACATGAAATTAAAATGAAATTGGTCTGTAAACATATGAATTATTGAAAAAAATTACTATGATAGTTACGAAAATCCGCCCCAAAACACCCAAGAACTATTTTTTTAAATGACACCCATGATATCGTCGGGTGCATCACATACTGGTCTATCTTGAATTTTGACTTTTTTGAGAAAATTGGTATATAGTCCTTTTTTACGTAGCTCTTCCAATACAACAAATTACAGACCTCAATTTTTCCTAGATAATTAGTTATAAAATGTTAAATTTAAACTATCTATGATTTTTTCAAAATACGAATTTCACATACTGAACTATACATACATACATACATACAAATGAGATTTATAAGGCGCCTATTCAATAAGATCTAGGCGCATAACAAAAAGAGCGAACCTCAAACCAGCAAGATGAAACAAAAATGAGCAATGCAAAAAACAATTAATAAGGATACAAATATGATTTTAACATTGATTTGAAAGTGTTGGTGGTTGGTGCTTCCCGGATGGATATGGGCAGTGTGTTCCAGGTGCGTGGACCAGCGACATAGAAGGCCTGATCACCAATTGTTTTGGATGTCTTTGGGATGTGCAGTCGAGAACTATCTCGAAAAAAACACGCATTTCTAGAAAATCACAATTGAAAATCTTCGTTTTAAGTTTACATTTCTATAATTTAATTAGACTATGGATTTTCATAAAAGTGGTTTTAAATTAAAGCATATACTTAACAGATTTATTTAAGTGGAATCTTTAATTATATTTACGTATGTAATATTGCTTAAAACTACACTTAAGTTGTAGTTCTGTATGTGAAATCGTTAATTTCCCGATATCGTATTGAAAGTGCATCACATACTGGTCTATCTCGAGATAGACCAGTATGTGATGCGTCTAAAGTCACGCCATTGTTCGCGAAATCGAGATAGCCCCCAAGATAGACCAGTATGAAACGCACTTTAAATACAATATCGGGAAATTAACTATTTCACATACTGAACTACAACTTTAGTGTAGTTTTAAGCAATATTGCATACGTAAATATAATTCAAGATTCCACTTAAATAAATCTGTTAAGTATATGCTTTAATTTAAAACTACTTTCATTAGAATCCATAGTCTAATTAAATTATAGAAAGGTTAACTTAATACGAAGATTTTCAATTGCGATTTTCTCGAAATACGTGTTTTTCGAGATAGACCAGTATGTGATGCGTCCGACGATATATTTGTGATTCATACACTCATAGATAGTGAGAACCAATCAGAGATAACGTTAGTAAATTGCTAGCCGTGTATAAATGTTGTACAAATGCACGGGCGCGCACTCCGCGTAGCACGCGCAGTGCTTTCGGACGCGTTCATTTTACTTGCGGGTTGATGCATTTATATTTGCTTGCATTTTACAACATCTTTAGTGACAATTTTCTTATAAAAATTGCAAAATTCACGGGATTTTTTCTCGTACTTGTACTAAGATGTTGATGCGTTTAATGCACTCCCCCCTTCGGGGCTCGTGCATTAGACGCATCAACATCTCATCAACAAGTGATACGCATTTATTAACCTATAAATATTCTCATATTTTGATTCTACATAAAATTCTGTTGAAGAAAAATCTTGGTGGCAAGATGTGTATGAAAAAATTGAAAGCAAAATATAAATAGTATTTCCGCATATACTAGGAGCGCATTGCCATCGAAGAAGTTGACGAACTAGAGGAAGAAAGAAACATCAGGTCCGCGCTAGCCCAATGTGGGTGCCCAAAATGGTCAATTGACAAGACTAAGCAGCAAATGCAAAATAAGCAATTAAAAGCAATGAGCAAGAAAGACGATGCAGAACAGAGCAAAGGAATGGCCGTTATTCCTTACGTGCAAAGAGTCTCGGAAAGACTTCTACGGTCATTCAAAAAGTACGCAATAAACACAGCCAAGAAACCCCACAACATTCTGAAGTTGCTAGTTCATCCGAAAGATAAGATCGACACCTACTTGCAAACATGCTACAGTACGTACAAAATTCTGTGCCAAACTTGCAACAAAACATACATCGGCGAAACAGGAAGAACACTTGAAACAAGACTGAATGAGCACAGAGCAGACGTCGAAAAATTCAAGGACATCAAATACACTATTGATCAGCTCGTAATAGGAGGGAAATGTTAGGCTTTTACCAGTATGTCGAGAAGTAGACCTACGTTACGAGTGTTATCTGGTCTTTATTTTGTGTGTTAATCAAAGTAAACAAAGTATAAGACTTACATTAATAATTCGTGCTGCTCCTGGCGGGATGTCACAAGAAAATTCTCAGAATAAAATATTTTGATATTAATCCGCGATGTTATAAGGCCCGCCGATTACGAGCTGATCAAAGCATAGGCATTAAATACACATAGACCAGTTTGTCACTTTTAAAACTGGACATTCGTCCAATCAAATGCTTGTAACTTTACTTCTAGAGATCACATTGGCTTCAATGGAATATCATAATGTGCAGAATCAGATAATGTGTCTATTAAAAGATTTAATTTATCCAAATATGGTTTAGTTTAAAATTAGGATTTTTTTCCAAGTGTAAGGATACTTTCTGTGCGCAGTATATTATGGTTAGATTTTGATAGATTAAGGACCAGTACATGCATATATCATGACTTTATTTTCAAAATGATACTTTTTCGTGGTGAAAATTACGCGTAGTTGAGTTGCATGAGCCGTCGTGACGCCGTACAAAATGTAAATTTCAACGTGGTCCGTGCGTATATACCGCGCATTTGTATCAAAAAGGCAAATCGCAATCTCTTTTTATACGGCCGATCTCGCACGCGTTTCAATGGACAATCTGTACGTATGAACCGCGCGTATAAATAAAGTCAAATATTTACACCTAACTGTTACTTTATTATAATGATTTCTTATAAACAAAAAAAGATCATATTACATGTAATAGTTTAACTTTTCATTCATCATTATCCTTGACCATGTTGACTGTATTTAATTCATTGATGAATATACACATTTTGTGCAATTTCAACGTCTCATTTTCAACGTTGTCTCCACGTTCATTTCGTACGTACAAAATCTTCAAAACTGGCTAAATACGTAACCTCGCCAAATTCTGGGTCTCTGAACCAGGATTCCTGGTCCTAATACTCTTAACCAGAATTAATTATTTTTTATTTACTTATTACCTATACAAAATACAGCCGTGGTGAAATACGGGCTTGTCAACTACTATTATTGGAACAGGAGCGCTCTTGTTTGGTTTGCGTTCCAGATGAATCATTCAATTATCGTGACCATAAAATATTTTGTCTAGGTAAAAGGAACATTTACATCGATGTTTCTGTAAACCATCAATATTCCAAACAGTTTTATATTTACACTCTTTTACAGCAAAGCTAATTACTCGTGCGTGAGCCATATTTTACAGTCAAAGTCTACACTTGCATCCATTGTGTCATTATTACGTTTCCAGTACGGTCATTAAACCTTGCTGCGGCCATGTTCTTCGTATCTTCACTGGTTTGTACGCGAAAATCTGGTTTCTCGGAAACAATGGTGTCTTTGACTACTCCAGCCACTGCTTCTATGGTCTGAGTTTCCATTAGAATCTGGTCTTTATTTGCCGTGTAGATTCTCTTGACTTCGTCACCTATTTCACCAGGTACGGAGTCAACGATGCTATCAAATATATGTTCTAGCTTACCTCCCAACTGGACCATCAAAGGCGTCATTATAGGTCCTGGCTCTATGAGACTTACCCTGTATAAAAAACAATAACACCCAGGAATAGCTTTCAAAATAACCGGAGCATGGGTGGTTCTCCCTGGTTGAAGGTGTCACGGTATTAGGGAACATTTTCAGCAATTTTTCAGCAACTCTTATATCGATAGGAGGATTTTCATTGAAGTGCAAATGCGCCCTTAAAAGCCAAATTTTGCCAATTTGGGTGCTTTTTAATAAAAAAATTAGTATGTTGATGAGTTTCAAACACAGCAAAAAAATAGTTATAGAAAAAATCAGCATCCAAAAGTATGCGTGGCACATTCCTGAAGAACCACCCCGGATGAAAATAATGCAATGCATTGGTCGTGGAACAAGTTAAAATTGTGAAAGATATTGGAAATGGTTCTCTGAAGACAAAATTAAAATCTACGATGAATGTCCACTGATTCCTAATAAATGGGATCAGCCTATAGACAACTTGACATGTGACGTCATTGCCCGGCAGTATGCGCCCGAAATATGACAATTTTCATTGTTCTTTGCCCTGCAGTGTGCGTACGCATCGTAGTTTGTTCAGGGCACGTGCATTTTAAATCGCCCACCACATTTCATATAGTAAAAGAAAGTCATTGGGCAGTGTTCGTTCGTCAAGCATATCGATAGACTGTCCCTCGCCTTTGTTGACAAACAATGATGTCAAGTGACCTATATACGTGTCGCATCTCCGAGAAACTAGAACAACTTCATGACTCATTTGCGGGCTCATTTGTATTTGCCGGCAACACATGTGTCCAAATGGCAAACCCTGGTTGGTAATTTATCTAAACAGGAATATTAATTTTTCAAATCAGTATTGAAATGTAGAGCGGCTTTATTTGTGGATTCCAGAGAGTTCTTAGTTAAAAATGTTAAAAATAAAATTCAAAGAGTTTAATCAATGTTTAATAGAATATTCAGATCGGTAAAACTTTCTCTTCTCTTCTTACCAAACGTTGAACTTTCCGAGAGGCGGCGCTATGGATTCCGTGAATCCCTCCAATGCCATTTTGGCCGCCATATATGGTACGGATGAAAATGGAATTGCTATGAAGGAAATGAAAGGGAAACAATTAGTACAAATACTAATAATTTCCTAAAATATTAGATCTAAGATCCTTTAATCAAATAAAATGTATAGGGGACACCCGGGAGAGAAAAGAAACTTAAATGTGTTAGTTTACTAAAACAAAGAGTAGATATTCCGCAGTGCTGAAAGCCATTCAATGCATTTACCACGGATTGAGAACACCTACTCTTTACAAAACAGACGGAACAAGTTAGAGAGTGATCTCTGTATAATATATATAATACAGATGTCAGCAAACAGAGTAGTCCTTACGTAATTCCCGAGCGCCATTCCAAATGCACCATGTAAGAAGATAATTCAAGTTTACGCTGAATATGCAGCAAGTGCCCCCCTTGACCTTGTGACCCTGTTCAATTAACAACTAACAATGATTTGTTTATTGTTCAAATTTATGTGGTGATACCGTGATGCTATTTCTTTTTTAATGTTAACAAACACCCACACCCCACAGCTAACCACATCCCTTCTCCAGATACACACCCCAATAGTCGACAGACATTATGTTTAGCATGTGTAGTTAACTATTTTAAAAATGATTATGTTTAATAGATTCATGTCTAAAATAGATTAAAATTGTTTCCGTTATGGTCTCTTTTCCCGTTTTGCTACTTTCTCTTTTCCCCGTTTTTGCTACTTTTCTCTTATTTCTTAATTTCTCACATACCGGTATATAGTGTTTGATGTAATATAATGGCTAATTACGGATATGGCAATGAAATACATGTATTTCAATAATTATGGGCTTTAATACATGACTTGAACATGGTTAATAGTTTTACAGATTTTCGAAACAGGGATCGTTTTGACCAAACTTGGAAAACGCCAAGATTTGTAGGATATTGTGTAATTTCAATACTGAGGGTCCAATTCATAAAAGACCGCCAAACTTCGTGAAAACTTTTAGTGTGCTATTTTTTGATATTGTCGAAGTATAATAACACCAAAATTGTAATTAGTTCTTGGTCCAGCCATTTTGCTCTCAATTTTCTTGGATTATCATTTACATTGACTTACGTTGAAATCCATAGACGCTTGAAATCTGAATCACTCTGCCTTGGCGTTTCTCTTTCATATATGGTACCACAGCTCGTGTCATTCTGACGCATCCAAAATAGTTAGTTTCGAAGATTCGTTTGTGATCTTCGATTGATACATCTTCCCACCACATGCCATCAGTTATTCCAGCATTATTTACTATAAATATGATAAAATAAAACAAGCATTACGCCTCAACACCAAGTTTAATTCAAAATTCAAAAACAAATTATAGTTCCAGAATAGAGGTTATCCACATTACTCATGTGTGGCTTCTAACAAAATGCGCTAGTTCCCGTAGTATTCCTCATTCAAACCAATTTAATGCACGACCTCGGAGTTACCTGCATGACCTTGGCGGGCTATTTTGAAACAGTCATGGTTGTACATGCAGGTACTTCTTTTGAAAGTCCTAAACAAGGTATAGCAGTCACTGATAGGATATGCAGCTTATAGAACATGGATAACCTCTATTGCGATAATGTTTTTAATCCCTTGCAGTAATAGAAACTTAGTGTTTTAAATATACCGGTTCAATGCTGGATGGTGCTCCGTCGTCACAAAGGAGCACAAGCCGGCGGGGCATACTGCAGTTACTGTCCGTTTTCATGCTCTCACCATTGACGCGTGACCCCTACAAATGATGTATGTTGGAAGAATGGGCACTTGACTAGTTTTTGTTTTTTTTGATTTGATTTGTTCGGGTTGTGACAACCCTGGATAACCCAAGAAAGCCTCTATTGAAGCTTATTTCCATTGGGGTCCATTTGAACACCGGGACGGGTTGGGAACAGTCAGGGGTTAACACCCTACTCTTTTCGAAACTGACTGCGAGATACATGTACAGGTATGGCTCTCTGCACACGGGACCGACGGCTTAACGTCCCCTCCGAAGGACGGAGTACTTTCATGATTCATTTACCCAATTCTAAATGAACCATGGGGAGAGCGGAAGTCTAAACTTAATCTACAGATGTTGCCAATTAATTTCAGACTTTTTTTCCAAGTCAATATCCCAGCAAATCGCCACCGCCGGGAATCGAACCCGGGACCTCATGCACCAAAGGCAAGTACCCTAACCATTGCGCCACGCTCTCCCTACGCACCATTGACGCGTGACCCCTACAAATGATGTATGTTGGAAGAATGGGCACTTGACTAGTTTTGTTTTTTTTTGATTTGATTTGTTCGGGTTGTGACAACCCTGGATAACCCAAGAAAGCCTCTATTGAAGCTTATTTCCATTGGGGTCCATTTGAACACCGGGACGGGTTGGTAACAGTCAGGGGTTAACACCCTACTCTTTTCGAAACTGACTGCGAGATACATGTACAGTTAACATCACTGTGTGAAAAATAACCAGCCAATATTTAATTTATTCTCCAAAACTTCTAGCAAATATATTTCTCTAACATGACCTAAAATTACAGCTAGGTTAGATGTTCAGAAATGGTCGCACTTTTGTAAAATATGAGTGAGGGCAAGGCATAGCTAGCCAACTCCCCGTGTTAATTGAATGGAGATTTGACCGAAAATATTGGTATCGGACCGCTCACTTCTGAAGGATGCCACAAAAAACGGTAAAAGCTACATTTTAATTATTCTCTGGCAAACCTTTATGATGAGTTTCTTATATAGTATGCCGAAATTGGGTACTGTAGGTGATTGACAAAGGGTCGCACTTTTCTGATAAATAAGTGACAGTGAACATGAAATATCAGCGCCCATAAACCCAAGTTAGTAGCTAGTTAGTGGAGGCCGTCACGGGACTGATTATTGATTATTGAAGTGCCTTATTAATAGATACGCACGATTTAGGGCAAGAAAAACAAACCGGGACACTTTTGGAGACATCATCATCATCATCATCATCATCATCATCATCATCATCATCATCATCGACATCATCATCATCATCATCACTTTCTACATTTTTTCTAAACAACATAGGGCCTACCGTTTTAATAAGATTTTTTTCTTGAAATGCATGTAACTATAATTATTGTTTAGAGCGTGATGAATAAAACATCACGATTTTCATCACAAAACAAATATAATGCATAAGAAATCGTTTGTTTTAGAGCGTGATGATGAAATAAAACATCACGATTTTCATACCGAAACAAAGTAATACATAAGAAATCAATTTTTCGTGAGTGATGAAATAAAACATCAAAATTGTCATCACGAAACAAAGTAATACATGAGAAATCGTTTGTTTTAAAGCGTGATGAAATAAAACATCACGATTTTCATCACAAAACAAAGTAATAGGCCTACAAAAGAAATACATTTTTCGAGAGTGATTAAATAAAACATCACGATTTTCATCACGGAACAAAGTAATACATAAGACATCGTTTGTTTGATTGCAATCAACCGCGACAGTTCGTCTCACACACATAACAATGCACTGCGATCAAATAGGTTGATGACAACATTTGATTGAATGGACTGCACTGCGCCATGATTACGTGCACCGGTTCAAATCCTTTGTTTGGAGCCAATCAATAATTTCACGTACAGCCTCTATGCAAATTAGAGTTTACACACGCTGCAGCTGGGGTAATCGACCGAAGCTGGTTGCCGTTAGTGATCGAATGCATGAGCTTATTTGCTTTACTGAATCGATTTACTGGATTAATTTCCTGTTAACTGGGTTTAATGCCACAAAGGTCGAATCGCCTTTGCCATGGACCATGACTGCATCATGGACAGAGACCATATGTGACCCTCGGCACAACTGAGCCCGGAAGTCGCCAATCATCATTTTTGAGATATTCAACCAAAATATTTTGCTTGAAATTAGCTTTAAAATGATGTATATCATGTCTATAGTACTTGACATTTAAGTAGTGAAAATCAATAAAACAGTCAATAAATCCTTTGTTTCCTATTGTTTATTGTTAAGTTCGATGGAGCATATCTCAATAGTGGCACTGGCGACATCCGGGCTCAGTTGTGCCGAGGGGTCACATATTGCTTGTGCCGACCACATGAGGAGACAAGATATTTAGCAGTCTCCGGGTCTTTATGTCTAATTTATCATGCTTTTGATTTCGACTATAACTAGTGCTAGTTTCATTCATTCATTTCATTCAGCTGCGAGGCAGGCGACTGCAAAGTTTCTCCATGTATTACGATTTGAAGCCAAAGTGGTAATGGTTGTCAAAATCATAAGAGTCACATTGTTGGTGATGGTATAGATCCTTTCATTACTAACATGGTCAGTGCGCTTGGTGTGCAGCATTATCCTGTATTATGATGTACCAAAAGCTTTGATCTTATTTTCAGTAGATATCAATCAGGACTTACAGTCAAAGAGCAATACTGTAACACAAATGGTGTGAAAAAGCTTGACTTTTGTTCAACAGTGATTGTTGGACTTCTCCACAGATGCATCAGCTTCCTAGTGCTAACCTATCGCTTAAAATTAATTGTGTTCCATCCAGCGCTTCCAGAATATTATGGTTGCCAAAAACAAATACCACAAACATGCAAGCAAATATCAGGAATTTATTTTCAAAATGATTCATTTCCTTGGTGGAAAAAATGAATCATATTGATAGTTAGATTTTCATTCGTATGTTTAATATCCTTGACTATCTTCAATAATTATCTTGTAAAACGGACAAATGTTATGCACTTTCTACGTTGTCCGCGCGTACTTTTCGTACGTGCAGAATTTTTAACACTGGCCGAATAAGCGACCTCGCTCCGTCACAGGAGAGAGTGATTTTAAATAGATGAATGGGCGTACGATCACGGCGTTAAGAAAGAATTGAGTTGGTTGATGTTTCTATTACTGGAACGTCATTGCACTGGACAATCTCGGCACCCGGGAATTTTGAATATCGCGTGTTGAGAGACAGCTGTATTCAGGGCCGGATTTACCGTTGGGCCAGATGCGCCCCCCCCCCCCAAAGTTGCCCTATGCATTTTCCTTTTTAGCCGAAAAACGCCATGTTTTGAGCCAAAATAGGGTAAAATTGCACAATTTTGTGCGTTTCGCGTGCACTGGCCTGTTGTGTAGCAAAATTTAGTTTCAATTTGGGCTAAAATCGTCTAAAATTGTAAAAGCTATGCTCGTCTCCTTCTAAATTATAATGCTCCTGGTCCGCTGACACCGTCGATCTTATATAAACCAAAATAAAACTTAGCCACATGAGTACACATGCCTTTCTCACGGTGCATTTGGGGCCTCCAAATTTTGGCCTGGCCCAGGGCCCCCATAAAAGTAAATCCAGCCGTGGCTGTATTAGTTTGTTTTCATGGTCAATATGAGCTTGTTTCAAATAAAACCACGTGATTCGTGCTTGATAATTAATTTTCTAACATATAAGCCATACTGTTGTGATTGCCGGGGTGTTCCTTTAACACGCGAAAGTACGTGGTAAAAGGAGTCCTGGACGTACGAGTGTACGTTGCGATGAAATTGCAATTTTTTACCCAAATATTTACATGTCAAAAAATTTCTACAGAAAATTAGACGGACTATGGCCCAGTGCAGGCAAATATCTGAATTTCACTGGAATCCATTGACAAATAATTGTTGTCAACAGGGAATGAGTTATATCACGGGAATTTTCATTGTATCAATGGATACATGGTTCACAAGAAGAAACCTGAATAATTTCCTCTGTATATTCAATGATTCAGTGACTCGTGAATGGTCAACTCGTGAACTCTGTATAGCTAACAAAGTTCAGTGCAGGTACAGACTTAGGACTATTAAAGGAAGGTGACCTGATATATTTGGAAAATGGAATTCTTTAAAATTGACGCATAACATAAAATGTTGTCCCTTTAATTTCAAGCATTCATGCAAAAAGAACACGTAAATGTTTCTTGTAAATGTGTAAATGGTTTCATTGGTTATATCTGGACCGGCGAGTTAAAGTCATATTATAACATTTGCTGAGGAGGACGCCCTCACTGATTTTTTAAAATTGATTTTTTACACGATTATAATGTACTTTATTAAACCAATATACCCTGCAAAAATCAAGACTCTAGGTGCTGTAGTTTTATTATTACGATGGAATTATTAGTCGAACGCATACACGATGTTCATAACACACAGTACGTACACGGCGTGCGGGACGGTGATCTACACAACAAAGGGTCGTACCATAACATGACCGAAGGAGTGGTACGTATTGGTGACATATGCGCTGGTAGTAAATTCCAATTTTCTTTGCTTTGCTGTAGTTGTTCAGCTCAAAAATAAAAATGGGGAGGGCGGGTTAGTGTAGTGGTCTTCTCACTCGCTTCTCACCGCTGTGGCCGGGGTTCAATTCCCCGCGGCGCCACATGTGAGTTTGGTTGCCGATCCATGCTCGTCCTCGCAGGTTTTTCTCCGGGTGCTCCGGTTTTCCTCCTGCATCTAAAATCGGACTTCTTTCCATATCCCTGTCCCGTCATATCCGGATGGCATCCCTTGAATTTAGTAGCCTCTAAGCACTATTGTGACTAGCCTGGCTTTGGCCGAATGTTATAAATAAAAAGGGGATATATCTGACAGTAAAAACTAACATTTTATGGCAAAGAAATGCTAATCTATTGTATGAAAATGTTATAATATGGCTTTAAACAAAAGTTGCTTTCCCCTGAATGAGGATGACACTCTCAAAATGACAGATGAATATATTATACGTTCACATCGTTCCTGGTCAAATAAATAACCAACAACAAAGATTCAAAATGTTTGCTTCTTGTTTCATGTGTGTTATTTACTTAATGTATGGTACGACTGGCTGTAAAATGTTAATCTATTTAACAACCATCTTAAAATTCACTGATTCATATTGAAAATAAAATATATAGAAAAGTGAGATGTTATGAGTCCCGCCGTCTATTAATACCTAATCGTGATCAATATTCTAGCATTGTCACACTCCTCTCCACAACCACATCCCCAATAGCGACGGCCCTAGAAATACGGATTGGAATTTTCGATATTTCACACTTACGTTAGAGAAAGGGGGTTTACGTAAGAGAAAGGGGGTTCAGCTTGCTATAACGAAAGGACTTTCGTTTATAGGACCTCATAGAACTTTGGGTCCCTCATCATCGTTCTGATCAATCTGATGATGACTATCGACCACAATAGACGAAACCGTCAATAGTGAATAAAAATTTGGTTTTGGTAAAAAGTTAAAAGTACATAAATTTGTAAAACTTTAAAATTATGCAAAATATCATAAAGTTATGTAAAATATTTTACACATTTTATATAATAGTTACCTATTAATCATTTTAAATTTTACATACATAATGGAGTATCAACTTCGTGTTATGTAAATTTTTACATAAACTTATAGGGTTCTATATATACATGAAAATATGTAAAATTTTATACAAACTCTGCAATTAATTTTCTTTGTTTAGCATATATATAATTATATTCATCACTTTGTTTAGAAAATAATACTATGGATTATGAAAATCTGTCTGGGAAGAGTCATATCCCCAGGAATACAAAACCAATCCGCCATATATAGTTTTGAAGACATGTCTACCGATTTGTTTTGTCATAATATTTAAGTAAACCTCACTCTATGTCATGTTGGTATCCAATATATCAAGTGTAACAAAATTAACTTTACATTGCTGCAATAACGCTTGAAATAAAAATTGGTTCACTAGAATGATGACTAAACCGTCCAAAAGTTATAATTTTACAACCCTTACCCAGAACATCGATTCTTCCTTCCTTTTCAATAATCTCCTTCACCGTGCGGTCTATAGTGTCTTGTTTAGTAACGTCCAATTCACGCAGGAATAGCGTGCTATCAAGTAAGTTTTCGGCTTTTCCTTTGATGCCAGTTGCTCCAGAAGATAAATTTCGCATGGTAGCATATACTTTAAATCGTTGCTGAGGATCTTTTGCAAGAAGCAAGGCAATACCTTCTCCTAGTCCTTTAGAACAACCAGTAACAAGTACTACCTGCGCCATTGTTAAGTTCAATGTATCACTTGAATACATAATAACGTGGCTTCAGTCCCGGGTTAAGTTACTAACTAGAGCCAATTTGTGCTCAAAGAGCACGGCCCAAAACCATTCAGTGGCATAGTGGGACCACATAAATTATACACTGGGTAACAACGATTCATGGGTGGACATACCGACTCTCTCCTATATTTTACCTGGCTAATAAAAGTTGTTGACAGTATTTCGTTTAATAGACATGATATGACCCCTGACCCAAATTATGTCAGTGTGTATGTGTAAGTTGTGTCAGTGTGCTATGTAGAAGCATTTTGAGTGTCAAAATCACGTTTTTGGCATCTGACCCCAAATATGTGAACACCCCGGCGTTACAACAATGCACGTGTTAGTAGCGTCACTGTACGATATTGCTTGTGGTAGAAATTGGACTGTCCAGCCGAAGTTCGTTTGACCTTTGACCATCGAGGGTCATGTGATATTTGCGGACATGGTTTAGTCATAGAAAGCACATTTAGACTTCTAAACTACTCAAATTCCACTCACCGGAGCGCTTTCACAGGGTCAAAAAAAAAAAAAAAAAAAAACACTGGCGTCTTCAGTGGATGTTATTGCTCTGAAGATTTGCTGAAACATTTTGTTCAAAACTTGTTGGAAAACATTCTAAAGTTGCCAAAAGGCAATATCTGACTGAGAATACAATACTGACGCAGGTCATCAGACACGGATCAAAATCTAACAACTAATAAAATTACACTTAAAGCTACTTAAACATACAAAAATAACTACACTACTTATTAATTATACATTTGCTTTTAAGAGGCCAACGACAACTTACAACAAGACTCCACGAAAAACAGGCCCTAACATTAAGCAATGCTGTGCCTTGGCTTAGTGAACAGCTCCCTACTGTACAACATGAACATAAGGTGAACAAAGTTCAATGGTTTTAACTGAGCAGGTTATTTATAAATGGCGTAGTGCAATGATGATGAGTTCCGGTTAAAGTATATGTCTACTGGAGACAATGGTGTCCTTAGGGACCATGTTCTTCGTGAGGTTGATACATGTATGTTCTGATTTAAATAAAAGATGCTAACCTATTAAACACTAAAATATATATACTAGTAGTTATACAAATCGATTTCACAAGAAAAGTAGGCCCTGTCCGAAGCGGTCACTTTAAGGAGAGAGTAAAAATTCCGCCCTCTACAGTCACATAAGGTGTTATGTTTTATACTATTTTGTGAGTGGATTTCATTTGTTTTATATTGTTTTGTGAGGCGGTCATATGAGAGAGTAAGAAAGACAATTTCCTATGGATGGAAAACGTTTTATTGCCAAACCTAAATAGCTCTAAATACATAACATTAATGTGTAAAGAAACCATTATAGATGGTGTGAATGTGAGTGAGGCACAAAATCTTTCACCTAAAATTACTGCCTCACAAAACAATAAAAAACTAAAGAAATCCACTCACAAAATAATATAAAACATAGGATAGATTTTAACACTATTACGCCCTCTACAGTCTGCATACGCATAAAATGTTATGTTTTATATTATTTTTTGAGTGGATTTCTTTTGTTTTGTGATGAGGTCATTTTTGGAGATAGTAAAAAAATGTAGGTTTTATATTATTTTGTGAGTGGATTTCTTTTGCTTTATTTTGATTTGTGAGGCTGCCCTTTTAGGAGAAAAAACTTAACTTAAAGTCCGTTTCAATAAGGAAAAGGTTTAATTACCGAACCTAAATATATAACAGTTTATGCGTCTAAAGACTGGCGTGAATAGAGACTTTGCGAAATGAAGTTAGAAAATTTACTTTAACTGGAACGGCAACTTCAGAAATATCGATTGGATTTCTTGCTCAAATTTACTCCAGCGCGAACGTATGGTTGGTTACTGCAACAACAGCGTATTGTCGCTTAAACTCGGGACATGTGTATTAATGTGCGTTCAAAAGAATGGCATGTGTAAGAGCTTGTAACCGAGTACATCAAAATGTCTCTTTTTTGTTTAGTGGTTATTAGTCCAACTTCAAGACAAAAGACTATTATTCAAAAAGGGGGCTATTGTATTACAATTCTGTAAAATGCGTTGGAAGCAGAATTTATTTCTGCGCATTTTGACACCTCATTTGATACGATAGCCCGGAAAACAATAAAACACCGGTCAATTTAATGTAGTGAGGTCCAGATTTGAAAGTTGCACTTACATATACATTTTTACAATACAAAAACACTCAGATACCAGATTTCCTTCCATTACACTGAATGCAAAATCAATAGAATTTACTTCAACTTTCAAATCTTGGGCTACATTGATTCAAATGTACGCTGTGACTTCAATATTTAGGCAATTGCTACAAATGAGGTGTCAAAATGGGCAGAAATAAATTCTGCTTCCAACGCATTTTACAGATTTGTAATACAATCACCCGTTTTTGAATAATGGTCATTATTTAAAAGGGCATTTCGTGATCCACAGCCTCATCCCCCCACTTTTCTCAAAAAAAGTTGAGATTTTTGTATCACTGTAAACCTCTGGCTACATAATGTTTATGTACGAAATATTTCTTGCAGATTAATTCGTTTAGCAAAGATATCGTGAAATTTGAATTTCGTTCTGGTGCACCAGAACGAAATTACAACGCTTTGTCTATGGAGCAGTGTAATACACATAATCATGCATAACTAGCGAACGCAAAATCGTAATCAACTGAAATTTTGAGAATAGGTTTTTTTCGTGGATATTTAATGAAAAATTACATAAATAGAGGATGCTAGGATCACGAAATACTCCTTTAAGTGGGGTTAGTTACTTTTTTTGAGATGTTTATATCACTGCCTCCTATCACAGTACGAGGCCACAATGAGCAAAAAAAAGCCTCCAATGCGCAGAAACAAATTAGTCTAGGCTATTCTACTGGTGTCTTTCACACTTTGACAGGCTACGTAATGGTACTAGCCAATTACATATTGCAATTAAGTACAATAGTAGACAAGAACACTTTGATGCAAAGCATCAGTGGAGGTCGCTAACTAACTATATATATTATATACAGGCAGTAGTGATTAAAGCAGAGAGCGTTTTAACTCATATGGAAAACTTTGTTCATTTGCTCATGTAAAACTATGCACACATGGTATCATACAGTTTGCACTCACAATTGAACCCAGTTTTCACTTCAACTTGCTCTCCTATTAAATTGACAAAAGATATGAATTTCAGGTGATATTATATGGAGTGGATATAAAGGAGTATTAAGACAATGAGGTATTTTAGGTCTTGAGAGACCCAACTAATACTCAATATTGCCTTTCTCTACACACCCACACAGATTATGAAATGGAGTAATATCCTATGATTTTCTAAAAAAACACATCTGTATTTTCAATGTAACAGGTAGGCTAATTTGATTACTTTTATCTTGGAATTCAATAATTCCCCAATTTATTTGCAATTTCGAAGAGAGAAAATGAAATAGTGTCCCTTAACAGAGTCCCACAATCAAGTGTGTCAAATATAGGTCAGAAGAGTTGTGCATAGAAGATGTGTATGTGTGACTTGATAAGCTTCAGTTCATTCAAGTTCATCTGATTTCTGTCAAAATGAAAGTCGAATGCAAATTCACATGAAAAGTGTCTTCCTCACTACAAAACAAACACTTGCCTATGCATTTTCCCAAAGATCTTTGAAGTTGCATGTACGTGGGCAGGAGAATAATATGAGGTCAAATACATAGTCTCAGGCCAAACACTAGAGAGATTGTGAAGAGGCGATCACTGTAAAAGCCATACGGGATACGGATTACGGCATTATGCGGTTGAACGTGATAATGCCGTTCACATCCAAACTAGCCTCCTACACAGTCAGTTTGTGTCGGTCCTAACGCTCGTCGTTCCTAGTATGTTTGTGATAGCCGCATAGAGTCTGAACAAGACTACATGTAAAAGCTCATGGTGGCGCTATGCTGAGACAAATATATCTAAAGATATAGGGAGCACACATTGATTCACCTTGGGTGCATCGAACCAGAGAAAATTATCTTCTCTCATCAAACCCACTTTCCTCGGTAGGCCTTATTGATATGCAAATACGACTGGCTGTATCTATAATTGCTCTGAGCATTCAGTCCAGGTTAGCGATATTTGAGTTTTGAGAGCTATTGGAAAATGAGTATAGGCCTATGTTCACATGTGTATGATATTTGTTTAAATAACCTAAACAGAGTTTGGTGTTGGATGCCTAGGAAGTCGTTATGGTGTATATATTCGAATAAAAAGAAACAAACTCCATTATCATATAATTAGTACCCTGTTTACTTTTTAAAGCAAAATGAAAATAGATAATCTAATGTGCCTAGTTCGATTACTACCCAGCAAACACAAATATATTACAGAACACGTTAAATGTCGGGTTAAAGGGTATGTGGGGGTCAAGGGCATAAAAAGGTTTTAACATTCAAAAAACATTTTGTTCAAAACTTGTTGAAACACATTCTAACACAATAGACTTAAGTACACAAAATGTTTGCCGAACGATATTTTACTATAACATTTTGAATTTTTTTTTAAATGTTGTTGTATTATTTTTTCAGTATAACACGTTTTAAAAAAGAGTTTTCATGATTTTTATATAAACGATATTGATATGTTATCAAACTGTTTAAACTAAAACCAAAAACATAATGCATTATCATATTTTAAAAACATTTTGGTGTTTGCTGAATAGTATCCATAAGCAAAACACTTTGACAGCTGTTTAATGCAACGAAATAGCAATGGCGAAAAATGACGTTGCACGAACTGCTGTCACCCGTCTAAACAGACAATTCTACCGTATTATGTCGTAAGACGTCACGATCTGGCCTAAAACGCCTCTTCGCAAGCTGATTTTTGGACGGCATTTTCCACACACAAATGAATAGGAAATCTTCCCGTTCGAATTCGCGCCAAAAATATATTCACTTCTTCTTGTCTATATTAGGTCAAATTTTAACCCCCAAAATGGATTATATTACGTGTCGGACTCTACTGGTTTTATTTGGATACTTTGATTTGCTTCATAACACGACAAACATAACAATTTTCTGCATTTTATAATGCGTTTTTTTTTTTTTTTTTTTTTTGGAACGTCATTTTTTGCTACCAACCGCAACGTAATCGCCTTACGGTAATTCCACGATTGACCAATTCACAATAGATTTCACCCTCTAGAGGGCATACTAATTGATTTTCGACTAATGTAGCTTGCCGTTGGCGTTCCCGTATCACGTTTCACGTAAATTTCGCAATCTCTCTACTATGTGGCTATCACCAACATACGAGCTTTAGGACCGACACAAATTGCCTGTATAGGAGACTATCAAATACAGTGCAAGTCTGGAAACCAATATTACAAATGAAGGGCGCCTCAGGGCGCCCTCCAATCAGAAAATAGCTTACTGAAAATATTGATATGCAATACGAAATATTAAGAAGTGCCTATTTAATTCCCTGGGTTTCAATTACAATTGGAACTTGGTAGGATGTTTAGACCTACCAGAAATGATATACCTAGTACAACAAAGAAAGGAAGGAAATAATAGAAGACAATTTATTTGATGAAATTATATATTTTAAGCTCAAGTAAAGTTACAAATGGAAACTTATACCACAAACTTAGTATGCCTTGACCTGTATGGTCATAGCAATGTCCACTGTCCAATGAACTTGACCTGTTTATCACTGTGCACTTTGTTCCACGATTGATAAAGGTCTAGATGCAGAAAGTGTAAACAATGCGGGGCAAGTAAACACGTTCTGGTTAGTCAATTTGTGTATGTGTACTTTTGTTAACATCCCTAACATATGGGCATATTATTAGTTACATCAGCTGAAATGGCAACCTCTGGCGAGTCTGATGGATGTAACCAAGCAACTGCCCGTGTCATGTTATGGTGCGTTCCCCGTTCTACTTCAACAGCTTTACTGAAATGTCTGACTTATGTCCCAAACTCACAAGTGTGGTTAGAACCATACTTGATGCATTACTTATTCTCTTCTCATGGCAACAATCGTGAAGAGGTCGTGAGCTTCTTTCAAGACATCTGGAAAGCAACTGAGAAAGAAGGAATAGATGAATTCGGTGCTAGAATCACTTCAGGTACAGTATTAATGTTTTAATACATACATCAAAATGGCAGTTGAGATTGAATTTTTCTTACATATAACCCAAAGGTTGACTTCTGATGGGAGTGGCCTATAGCTTTGCCTTTTCAAATATCGTTCTTTCTTTTCTTTTCATAAGATCAGCATGGTTTAATATTCATGTAGGTAGGCTTAGGCTTTTTGGTCTGGATTGCGCAATTTGCCTGGTCCCTCCTGACCTAAGCGTTACTTATACGTGTCTACGCATAGCGACCCCGTTAAACAAACAAACAAAAAACAAATAATGAAATGATTCAAATGAAATTTAAAAAAAACCCTGAAATTATTATTCAGTGGCATAGTGGGACCACATAAATTATACACTGGGTAACAACGATTCATGGGTGGACATACCGACTCTCTCCTATATTTTACCTGGCTAATAAAAGTTGTTGACAGTATTTCGTTTAATAGACATGATATGACCCCTGACCCAAATTATGTCAGTGTGTATGTGTAAGTTGTGTCAGTGTGCTATGTAGAAGCATTTTGAGTGTCAAAAATCACGTTTTTGGCATCTGACCCCAAATATGTGAACACCCCGGCGTTACAACAATGCACGTGTTAGTAGCGTCACTGTACGATATTGCTTGTGGTAGAAATTGGACTGTCCAGCCGAAGTTCGTTTGACCTTTGACCATCGAGGGTCATGTGATATTTGCGGACATGGTTTAGTCATAGAAAGCACATTTAGACTTCTAAACTACTCAAATTCCACTCACCGGAGCGCTTTCACAGGGTCAAAAAAAAAAAAAAAAAACACTGGCGTCTTCAGTGGATGTTATTGCTCTGAAGATTTGCTGAAACATTTTGTTCAAAACTTGTTGGAAAACATTCTAAAGTTGCCAAAAGGCAATATCTGACTGAGAATACAATACTGACGCAGGTCATCAGACACGGATCAAAATCTAACAACTAATAAAATTACACTTAAAGCTACTTAAACATACAAAAATAACTACACTACTTATTAATTATACATTTGCTTTTAAGAGGCCAACGACAACTTACAACAAGACTCCACGAAAAACAGGCCCTAACATTAAGCAATGCTGTGCCTTGGCTTAGTGAACAGCTCCCTACTGTACAACATGAACATAAGGTGAACAAAGTTCAATGGTTTTAACTGAGCAGGTTATTTATAAATGGCGTAGTGCAATGATGATGAGTTCCGGTTAAAGTATATGTCTACTGGAGACAATGGTGTCCTTAGGGACCATGTTCTTCGTGAGGTTGATACATGTATGTTCTGATTTAAATAAAAGATGCTAACCTATTAAACACTAAAATATATATACTAGTAGTTATACAAATCGATTTCACAAGAAAAGTAGGCCCTGTCCGAAGCGGTCACTTTAAGGAGAGAGTAAAAAAATTCCGCCCTCTACAGTCACATAAGGTGTTATGTTTTATACTATTTTGTGAGTGGATTTCATTTGTTTTATATTGTTTTGTGAGGCGGTCATATGAGAGAGTAAGAAAGACAATTTCCTATGGATGGAAAACGTTTTATTGCCAAACCTAAATAGCTCTAAATACATAACATTAATGTGTAAAGAAACCATTATAGATGGTGTGAATGTGAGTGAGGCACAAAATCTTTCACCTAAAATTACTGCCTCACAAAACAATAAAAAACTAAAGAAATCCACTCACAAAATAATATAAAACATAGGATAGATTTTAACACTATTAAGCCCTCTACAGTCTGCATACGCATAAAATGTTATGTTTTATATTATTTTTTGAGTGGATTTCTTTTGTTTTGTGATGAGGTCATTTTTGGAGATAGTAAAAAAATGTAGGTTTTATATTATTTTGTGAGTGGATTTCTTTTGCTTTATTTTGATTTGTGAGGCTGCCCTTTTTAGGAGAAAAAACTTAACTTAAAGTCCGTTTCAATAAGGAAAAGGTTTAATTACCGAACCTAAATATATAACAGTTTATGCGTCTAAAGACTGGCGTGAATAGAGACTTTGCGAAATGAAGTTAGAAAATTTACTTTAACTGGAACGGCAACTTCAGAAATATCGATTGGATTTCTTGCTCAAATTTACTCCAGCGCGAACGTATGGTTGGTTACTGCAACAACAGCGTATTGTCGCTTAAACTCGGGACATGTGTATTAATGTGCGTTCAAAAGAATGGCATGTGTAAGAGCTTGTAACCGAGTACATCAAAATGTCTCTTTTTTGTTTAGTGGTTATTAGTCCAACTTCAAGACAAAAGACTATTATTCAAAAGGGGCTATTGTATTACAAATCTGTAAAATGCGTTGGAAGCAGAATTTATTTCTGCGCATTTTGACACCTCATTTGATACGATAGCCCGGAAAACAATAAAACACCGGTCAATTTAATGTAGTGAGGTCCAGATTTGAAAGTTGCACTTACATATAAATTTTTACAATACAAAAACACTCAGATACCAGATTTCCTTCCATTACACTGAATGCAAAATCAATAGAATTTACTTCAACTTTCAAATCTTGGGCTACATTGATTCAAATGTACGCTGTGACTTCAATATTTAGGCAATTGCTACAAATGAGGTGTCAAAATGGGCAGAAATAAATTCTGCTTCCAACGCATTTTACAGATTTGTAATACAATCACCCGTTTTTGAATAATGGTCATTATTTAAAAGGGCATTTCGTGATCCACAGCCTCATCCCCCCACTTTTCTCAAAAAAAAGTTGAGATTTTTGTATCACTGTAAACCTCTGGCTACATAATGTTTATGTACGAAATATTTCTTGCAGATTAATTCGTTTAGCAAAGATATCGTGAAATTTGAATTTCGTTCTGGTGCACCAGAACGAAATTACAACGCTTTGTCTATGGAGCAGTGTAATACACATAATCATGCATAACTAGCGAACGCAAAATCGTAATCAACTGAAATTTTGAGAATAGGTTTTTTTCGTGGATATTTAATGAAAAATTATATAAATAGAGGATGCTAGGATCACGAAATACTCCTTTAAGTGGGGTTAGTTACTTTTTTTGAGATGTTTATATCACTGCCTCCTATCACAGTACGAGGCCACAATGAGCAAAAAAAAGCCTCCAATGCGCAGAAACAAATTAGTCTAGGCTATTCTACTGGTGTCTTTCACACTTTGACAGGCTACGTAATGGTACTAGCCAATTACATATTGCAATTAAGTACAATAGTAGACAAGAACACTTTGATGCAAAGCATCAGTGGAGGTCGCTAACTAACTATATATATTATATACAGGCAGTAGTGATTAAAGCAGAGAGCGTTTTAACTCATATGGAAAACTTTGTTCATTTGCTCATGTAAAACTATGCACACATGGTATCATACAGTTTGCACTCACAATTGAACCCAGTTTTCACTTCAACTTGCTCTCCTATTAAATTGACAAAAGATATGAATTTCAGGTGATATTATATGGAGTGGATATAAAGGAGTATTAAGACAATGAGGTATTTTAGGTCTTGAGAGACCCAACTAATACTCAATATTGCCTTTCTCTACACACCCACACAGATTATGAAATGGAGTAATATCCTATGATTTTCTAAAAAAACACATCTGTATTTTCAATGTAACAGGTAGGCTAATTTGATTACTTTTATCTTGGAATTCAATAATTCCCCAATTTATTTGCAATTTCGAAGAGAGAAAATGAAATAGTGTCCCTTAACAGAGTCCCACAATCAAGTGTGTCAAATATAGGTCAGAAGAGTTGTGCATAGAAGATGTGTATGTGTGACTTGATAAGCTTCAGTTCATTCAAGTTCATCTGATTTCTGTCAAAATGAAAGTCGAATGCAAATTCACATGAAAAGTGTCTTCCTCACTACAAAACAAACACTTGCCTATGCATTTTCCCAAAGATCTTTGAAGTTGCATGTACGTGGGCAGGAGAATAATATGAGGTCAAATACATAGTCTCAGGCCAAACACTAGAGAGATTGTGAAGAGGCGATCACTGTAAAAGCCATACGGGATACGGATTACGGCATTATGCGGTTGAACGTGATAATGCCGTTCACATCCAAACTAGCCTCCTACACAGCCAGTTTGTGTCGGTCCTAACGCTCGTCGTTCCTAGTATGTTTGTGATAGCCGCATAGAGTCTGAACAAGACTACATGTAAAAGCTCATGGTGGCGCTATGCTGAGACAAATATATCTAAAGATATAGGGAGCACACATTGATTCACCTTGGGTGCATCGAACCAGAGAAAATTATCTTCTCTCATCAAACCCACTTTCCTCGGTAGGCCTTATTGATATGCAAATACGACTGGCTGTATCTATAATTGCTCTGAGCATTCAGTCCAGGTTAGCGATATTTGAGTTTTGAGAGCTATTGGAAAATGAGTATAGGCCTATGTTCACATGTGTATGATATTTGTTTAAATAACCTAAACAGAGTTTGGTGTTGGATGCCTAGGAAGTCGTTATGGTGTATATATTCGAATAAAAAGAAACAAACTCCATTATCATATAATTAGTACCCTGTTTACTTTTTAAAGCAAAATGAAAATAGATAATCTAATGTGCCTAGTTCGATTACTACCCAGCAAACACAAATATATTACAGAACACGTTAAATGTCGGGTTAAAGGGTATGTGGGGAAAAGGGCATAAAAAGGTTTTAACATTCAAAAAACATTTTGTTCAAAACTTGTTGAAACACATTCTAACACAATAGACTTAAGTACACAAAATGTTTGCCGAACGATATTTTACTATAACATTTTGAATTTTTTTTTAAATGTTGTTGTATTATTTTTTCAGTATAACACGTTTTAAAAAAGAGTTTTCATGATTTTTATATAAACGATATTGATATGTTATCAAACTGTTTAAACTAAAACCAAAAACATAATGCATTATCATATTTTAAAAACATTTTGGTGTTTGCTGAATAGTATCCATAAGCAAAACACTTTGACAGCTGTTTAATGCAACGAAATAGCAATGGCGAAAAATGACGTTGCACGAACTGCTGTCACCCGTCACAAACAGACAATTCTACCGTATTATGTCGTAAGACGTCACGATCTGGCCTAAAACGCCTCTTCGCAAGCTGATTTTTGGACGGCATTTTCCACACACAAATGAATAGGAAATCTTCCCGTTCGAATTCGCGCCAAAAATATATTCACTTCTTCTTGTCTATATTAGGTCAAATTTTAACCCCCAAAATGGATTATATTACGTGTCGGACTCTACTAGTTTTATTTGGATACTTTGATTTGCTTCATAACACGACAAACATAACAATTTTCTGCATTTTATAATGTTTTTTTTTTTTTTGTCATTTTGGAACGTCATTTTTGCTACCAACCGCAACGTAATCGCCTTACGGTAATTCCACGATTGACCAATTCACAATAGATTTCACCCTCTAGAGGGCATACTAATTGATTTTCGACTAATGTAGCTTGCCGTTGGCGTTCCCGTATCACGTTTCACGTAAATTTCGCAATCTCTCTACTATGTGGCTATCACCAACATACGAGCTTTAGGACCGACACAAATTGCCTGTATAGGAGACTATCAAATACAGTGCAAGTCTGAAACCAATATTACAAATGAAGGGCGCCTCAGGGCGCCCTCCAATCAGAAAATAGCTTACTGAAAATATTGATATGCAATACGAAATATTAAGAAGTGCCTATTTAATTCCCTGGGTTTCAATTACAATTGGAACTTGGTAGGATGTTTAGACCTACCAGAAATGATATACCTAGTACAACAAAGAAAGGAAGGAAATAATAGAAGACAATTTATTTGATGAAATTATATATTTTAAGCTCAAGTAAAGTTACAAATGGAAACTTATACCACAAACTTAGTATGCCTTGACCTGTATGGTCATAGCAATGTCCACTGTCCAATGAACTTGACCTGTTTATCACTGTGCACTTTGTTCCACGATTGATAAAGGTCTAGATGCAGAAAGTGTAAACAATGCGGGGCAAGTAAACACGTTCTGGTTAGTCAATTTGTGTATGTGTACTTTTGTTAACATCCCTAACATATGGGCATATTATTAGTTACATCAGCTGAAATGGCAACCTCTGGCGAGTCTGATGGATGTAACCAAGCAACTGCCCGTGTCATGTTATGGTGCGTTCCCCGTTCTACTTCAACAGCTTTACTGAAATGTCTGACTTATGTCCCAAACTCACAAGTGTGGTTAGAACCATACTTGATGCATTACTTATTCTCTTCTCATGGCAACAATCGTGAAGAGGTCGTGAGCTTCTTTCAAGACATCTGGAAAGCAACTGAGAAAGAAGGAATAGATGAATTCGGTGCTAGAATCACTTCAGGTACAGTATTAATGTTTTAATACATACATCAAAATGGCAGTTGAGATTGAATTTTTCTTACATATAACCCAAAGGTTGACTTCTGATGGGAGTGGCCTATAGCTTTGCCTTTTCAAATATCGTTCTTTCTTTTCTTTTCATAAGATCAGCATGGTTTAATATTCATGTAGGTAGGCTTAGGCTTTTTGGTCTGGATTGCGCAATTTGCCTGGTCCCTCCTGACCTAAGCGTTACTTATACGTGTCTACGCATAGCGACCCCGTTAAACAAACAAACAAAAAACAAATAATGAAATGAAATTTAAAAAAAACCCTGAAATACATATATTAAATCCCGTTAGGATTTACTAACACAATAATCCCAAATTAACATCAAATTAATTATATGAGCTAATGATCAGTTGCTGCATTCTTAACTGTGTATTTGAGAGCGAAAATTTGATAATACTGTGGATATATGCATGTGAATTATTTTCCCAGTCACAGGTGCTATTTCAATGTGTCAAACAGAATATTATCTTATCTCGTTTCTTCTGCTGAAACATTGAAATGTTAGTAATTTGCAAACAAAATCCGTGTGACCTTGGTAAGTGTTTCAATGATGTCCTCTTCTGCATATGTGGTGTATGTAGTCATTTTCTTCGATAAGGAATTCCAATATGTCTCGGGTTGAGAAAGTATATGTTCCTCCATTCCGCACCCACAGAAGCAAAACAGCTCAAAAAGGTCAGAAAAATAATGTTTCATGGAAATTGTGTTATGATCTCTCTATAGTTACAGCGGAAAGAAGGGAATATATTTATTGCAACCTCAATTTTATCTGTGATGACATTAGGCACAAGCCTTTTGATAACTTGATGACCTCTCCCCTATTGCGGAAAAAATATGAACTCACATGTTTGAGACCTCCCTTCCGAAGAAAATAAATGTCCCCTTAGACTAAATGACTGGCAATGTTGCCCAATTCGGCCGAGTATGTGCTAAAGCAGAGATATACGCGTTTAGGCAAATATTTGCTTTTGAATGTCCTTCGTATTTAATATGAGGAGGTATATTAAAATATTTTTGTCTTTCAATGTTTTATTGATTGCCAAAGAGGAGGTAATCAACAATAGTTAACCAGATTGATTGGATAAAGCAGCCTATAGTAAGAATAATTACAGTTCAGGTACAGGTCATGCAACTTTTACAATGTTTACATATTATGGAATGAAAACTTTGATTCGATTGATTTGTAATGTGTAAATTAGCAAAAATTACTATAACTAATATCATACTGTTTCTTTCTAGGTGGATATTTTGCGGGCGACAAGTCATATAACTGGATTAAGGAGCAACTTGAGGCACCATTACCAGACAAGAAAGTGGTATTTGTTAAGGACATGTGTTGGGGTATAGCGGGTTATTATGGACAACTACCGACAGGCTACCGACATACGTTTCTTATCTGCCATCCCTATAGAGTTTTTGACTCGTGGAAAAGGATGATTAATCGAGGAATTGATGAAGATAGTAATAAACTGAAGATAACTGATCAACCAAATCACCATCTACCATTGGGTTTTCACTATGAAGAGCAATATGATCTTTATCTGTACGTGAAAGAGCATTTCGACCCAAACCCAGTGATTATTGACACAGATGACCTATTAGCTGATCCAGGTCGTGTATTGAAATCATATTGCGAAGCAGTAGATATACCATATAGTGATGACTTACTCCGGTGGACACCAGGTAGAAAGTGTATGGATCAGCTTTGGATGACCGCTAAAGAACAAATTAATGTCTATAACCATATTGGACATCATCGTGAGACTTTTGCAAGCATTCGTTTCAGCAAACCGTCCAGGTTACCTGATAGATCAGAACTATCTGAGGATGTCTTGTACTGCTGTGATCGCAGTATGAAGTACTATGAAGAAATGTATAGAAATAAACTGATATATCGCAAATAATTTGTATATTTCCTTATACTTGGAATTCTTGCATTGGTGTGCAGGGTTACATTTCAATAAACCTCATTCAAATTTAAATACAATCCTCACTTTATACATATTAATTAATTATGCCACAGATTGAAGTTTTAAATTATATTATATGATTATTGAATTTGAAAGGTGTGGCGGGTTTGTTACCTGCAGTATGAGACCACGTGAAATCGGAATCATCGAAACATTAACGATTGTGGGATTCGAAATGTTACAGAGTCTTTGTAAACGGATACGTTTGCATGAGTATCAGCCATGCATTATGCTCTCTGACTTATTAAGGCCGGGATCAAGGTGGTTTTTTATCGATCCATTTTGGGTATTATTATTATTAATCAACACTTATATGGCGCTCTAAACAATACGCACAGCGCCTTACAAAATATACAGGCAAAAATGAAGCAAGAAACAAATACAACCAACATTAATACAAATGTGTTTTAAGCAAACGCTTGAAAGCAGGCACAGACACCGCTTCCCTCAACTGGATAGGCAACTCATTCCAGAGCCGTGGAGAGGCAACAGCAAACGAATGATCACCAGCTCTCTTATTTGATCGTGGAACCAAGATGGTATACGATTTATAAGATATTGAACCCAATTTGTGAGAAATATTGGCTCATTTACTGAGAAAATTTGGGATATATACAAGAAAATACAAGCCAAAAAAATAACTTTTTTCAAAAATGCTACAAAAACTGCACGTTTTAGCCCAAATCCGTATATTCCAAATCAAGGAAACCACTAAAATTTAACATCATTATGTTATGCATGGTATTACCTTTAGAATAATACAACACATCATGTTGCAGTTGAACTTCCATAACAAAAGTTATGATCAAAATATGCTAAAACAAATTGGCACACTTTTTGGACGCCATCTTGAATTGAGATGACAGAAGTAAATGTGCAAAAGCTGCTTTTTTAGCTGCTTCGACCAATAAAACCTAGTCTACCCATAACGAGGTGCACTTGAGTGTACAATATTGAGGTTTGGCCCTTCGCTTATATAGGTTAAATCTATTTGGTTCAGATCAGGTAAGGTCAAAGTACGAACAAATGTGAATACGATCTTATACACCAGTACATTGCAAACCATTAGCCATGGCCATGGAAGGTGACATTACGCGTGTCATGCTTTGGTCCATTCCTCGTTCTAATTCAACAGCGTTTTTGAAATGTTTAACTTATGTACCTGATGCCCAGGTTTGGTATGAACCATACCTCATGAGTTATTACTTCTATAAATTCGGAAAGAATCGAAAAAATTTAGTTCAATTTACGAACGAATTATGGGGAGCTAACATCAAAGACGCGAATGAAGATTATACACAAGGAATAACAGGTAATTCTGTACTGAGTCTTGGGTTAGTCTTTGATGGTTTTTCCTATTTGTATCCCTGTTTGCGATGTGGAACGGGAGTTATCTGTTTCATTACACACTATAGACGAATCCAACGAGCCAAGTCATGGTCAGGATTTGGTCGGCCATTGACTGGGTCCCCGCAGCACCAAACTGGTGTTGTGACTGCCCAATTAGGCGGATTAAAGCCGCTTAAAATTAGATTCTTTTGTGTTGTACTGTCATCATTCTTTTGTTTACGGGTGATAGAATGTAGTTTAAAATACCCTCCAAGGCCGCATCATTTCACATTTTAGGTGAGATAGAGCCGATGGGGACCCAAATATGGCTGCCATTGAGGTGTAGGAATGCGTGAAATTGGATTCGTCTATACAAGACATAAAAGACATAACTATAAAAGGCCGGGATCAATGTGGTTTTTTTAAATATTGGCTCATTTACTCAGAAAATGTGGGATATATACAAGAAAATACAAGCCAAATGCTACAAAAAATGCACGTTTTAGCCCAAATTTGTAAATTCCAAATCAAGAAAACCACTAAAATTTAACATCATTATGTTATGCATGGTGTTACCTTTAAAATAACACAACACATCATGTTGCAGTTGAACTTCTATAACAAAAGTTATGATCAAAATATGTGACCAGTTCCAACAAAACCCGGAACAAGTCACCAGGCATGTTTTTGAGTTATAGACCTTTAAAGATGACATTCCCATAAAAAAAAATTTTGGAATTCTTAATTTCATGGTATTTGACCTTGGGACCGAGTTGACTTTGAAATCCTTGAAAGTACTTATTAAAAAGATGTTTATTTAATCCAAAATTGACAGTTGAACTACGATAATCCCTATTCAATCCTGTGTAAAGCAGGGAACTAATAGAGGTTATCCACTTTACTCATGCGTGACTTCTAACAAAATGCGCTGATTCCCGTAGTATTCCTCATTCAAACCAATTCAATGCACGACCTCCAGTTACCTGCATAACTTTGGCGGGCTATTTTGAAGCAGTCATAGTTGCACATGCAGGTACTTCTTTTGAAAGTCCTAAACAAGGTATAGCAGTCACTGACACGGATAACAACTATTAGCCCATTACTTAGAATAGCAGTTCGGCAAAAATATCAAGGTATCATTTACAAAATTATCCATATCTTGAAAAGTATTGATGCTATGTATATAATTTTGGCATCATTTTGAAGCTTATTGTCACGTGCTTTCAATTTTATTCAAATCATAAAATATCAAAAATGCGACTTGTTCCTGGTTTTGTCAAAACGGGTCACACATGCTAAAATGACAAATTGGCACACTTTTTGAACGCCATCTTGAATTTAAAAATGACAGAAGTATATGTAAGCAAAGGATTTAAGGTTGCAACTATTTTAAACTTGCGATTTGGTAGTTCACAGAGAGTTACCATTGCGAATGGTAATGAGCTTTGGCAAAAATTGCATTGATCATTTCATAGCGAGTGTGTTGAAGAATTCAAATATTACAGATATACTCTTGTAGGTCCTGTGGTTCTTGAGTTATGTTGTAAAGAGAGTTGAAACTCTCAAACTTTCAAATCAAGCAAGTTTTCAAAGTATATGATTTGCAGAATAAACTTTTTCAAAACATCAAAGTGTTATTTGTCAATAATATATAGATTTAGATAATGAAAATCGATTTTGTTTTGGCTGCTTTGCCCAATAAAAGCTAGTCTGCCCATAACGAGGTGCACTTAGTTTGTACGCTGGGTGTAATGGGAGTATACAATTTTGAGGTTTGGTCATTCGCTTATATAGGTTAAATCTATTTGGTTCAGATCAGGTCAGGTCAAAGTACGACCAAATGTGAATACGATCTTATATACCAGTATATAATTTGCAAACCATCAGCCATGGAAGGTGACATTACGCGTGTTATACTCTGGTCCATTCCTCGTTCTAGTTCAACAGCGTTTTTGAAATGTTTAACCTATGTACCTGATACCCAGGTTTGGTATGAACCATACCTTATGAGTTATTACTTCTATAAATTCGGAAAGAATCGACACAATTTAGTTAAAGTTACGAACGAATTATGGGGAGCTGACATCAAAGACGCTGATGAAGATTATACACAAGGAATAACAGGTAATTCTGTATTGGGTCTTGTGTTTAATAGTGTTTGATGATTTTCCCTATTCGTATGCCTGTTTGCGATCTCTACTTAACTATATTTCATTACAACTTAGATAATATCTACTCCCAATCAAGTGGTAATCCGCGCGTCCTGACGCCCATATTTGCCGTCGGATGACCAGAAATACACTACAGGTTATCCGTCAGACGCCCATACTTATGGACTAACCTGATGACTCTCCAAGCTTGGAGCTGCCTGGTTACATGCATAAAAGGAAAGAAAATCCGCCAAAAAACGTTGTCAACGTAAAAAAAGCAGCAAGTTTAAAAAGCCCCCACCTTAGTTCACTTGTTGTAACTGGGCCCGGGCTGGGCCCCACTTGAACATCAACAGCAAATAAGTGTATTTATTTTATTTTCAATAAAACACAACGTTTCCAACGAGATATAACGTTTTAACAATAACATCACTGCAATAACAGACGTATTTGTTATTCGTTTAATTCAATCATTAATTATGAAATTAATATTATAAAACAAAACATGTAGGCTTATCATTCAAGAACAAGATAAATAACCTCTCTGGTCGTTCAAGTTGATAATATGATAAGGTTAAATCAGTACCTTTTATATACAAATGGGACCATGTTTCAAAAAGTGATCCGAGGTGGGGCTTTTTAAACTTGTTGCTTTTGTTACATTGTCAACGGTTTTGTTTTTCTTTTTGTTGGATACAGGATAAGGATCTTTAACATGTGAAGCATAGCCTATATATGATAACAAACACTGCTTACTACGGTACATCAATGTCATAAAGACCACTCTAGACTTTCATAATCCTTTGCCATGTTTGCGTACAATATCCTCGCATGAGCATTTTCAAAACGGTGCTCACCATTCACTCACTTTCCTCACGCGTTGTTTCATAAACCAGACTTCAGCAAGTCGACAGAAGAATATGTCTCATTTTTTGGAAAGATGCGCACTTTGGCGAGCTCCAAATTCTCCTTAAAAGAAGGTTATTGCTTATAAAGATTCGGCAGAAGTAGCCAGAGAATTAGCAATTGTTTACTTTTGTTTATTTTACCTTTCAAGGTGGTTATCTTGCCATAGACAAGACTCCGTTTTGGATAAAGCAGCAACTTGAAGCCAAACCAGTAGGAAAGAAGGTTGTAGTAAGCAAGGACATGGCATGGGGATTAGAAAAGCAGTATCAAGATCGTCTTCCTCGAGGTTTTCAACACACATTTCTTATTCGGCACCCGTACCAGGTCAGGCAAATGTTGTGATATTAAAGCTTTAGTCCTGTCACAGATTCATGACAGTCCGATTTATTATATATATAGCTTCCAAATATCGGTATTCAATGTCATCTACATTTCCACCCTCGTTTCGTGGTCAATATAATTATTAGACCTACATACAAACCAACCTTTATATACAAACACTAATCTGTAAATCTTAACAACCACAAATCTCAATTTAATCAAATAACCTTTATTTTTAGCCAAGACTTAAGAGTATAATTATGGGTAATAGCAATATTCTGGCACGTAAGATAACAGAGATGTGACGATGGAGGTAGAACTGTTTGAATGACCCTGGGTAACTTCAACTTCCTGGCTCGTAAGATAACACTGTTATTAACAGAGATGAAACGATGGAGTTTGTTTGAATGACTCTCGTACTACAGTAGGCCAAAAAATTAAGGTACCAATTATGTTCACCTCCTGTATATCCTAAATAGAGACAGATATGTCATAATTGGAATAAGCAGCCAATAGCTGCATCTTTTAGCTCGAATTTAAGACCTCATTCGTTGATATTGTTCAAGAAATAAAGACACGACGATCCAAGTTGCAGTTTGCTCCATTGCACGCGCTATTGATTTGTACACAAAGCATTCGAATCGCCGTGCTTCCATTGATTAGCACGTTAAAACTAGCGTCGTGTTTTCATTGATTAGAACACAAAAGTGCAACTTTTGATTTCGTTTCTGTTTTAGGTTTTAGATCACTGTTTCTTTAATTCTCAACCAATTGCAACAAATAAGGTCTTAAATCAGACCTAAAGAGTACAGGTATTGACTGTTTGTTTTAATTTTAACATAGCTGTCTTTATTTAGGAATTACAGGGGTGAATACAACTGGTACTTTAATTCTTTGGCTTACTGTATATTGTAGCCTACGCCGCTTATGACGGTTTGTTGCCCGCCATTTTGAAATGTGATCACGCACTAAGATGCTCGATAAACTGTTTTATCCTCGATGCACGATAACTCAAAATAAGTAAGTTCTACCTTTTAATTGGTTTTTACCCTTAGGTGTTCGACTCCTGGAAAAGATCAATTAACCGTGGAATAGACGATCAAAATAAGAAAATTGTTCTCCAAGACGTACCAAACTTCTTACTTCCCGAAGGATACAGTTATGAAGAACAGTATGATCTCTACCTGTACGTAAAGCAGAATATTAACCCTAATCCAGTGATCATAGACAATGATGATCTATTAGCTAATCCAGGTCGTGTACTAAAAGCATATTGTGAGGCAGTCGGTATACCTTACTCTGATGACTTACTGCATTGGAAACCAGGTAGGGAGTGCTTCGATGAGATATGGATGGTTGCTAAGGAACTCATTTTCGCGCACAATTTAGGTGGAATTCACACAGAAACATTTAAAAGCACCGGTTTTGGAAACGCGAGACCTTGCCCTGATCGTTCCGAATTGGATGACGATGTCTTACTCTATTCTGACACATGTTTGAAATACTACGAGGAAATGTACGCTAAACGACTCAAATGCTAGCATGATCATAATTGTTGGCATCTAAACGAGACAGGTTTGAGCAAAAAAGCAAACTAAAACAGTACCAACTGACCAGCAGGGAAACTTTGAATGGATCTTAAAAAGATTCAAGTAGTGTACATAACCAAGGAAAATAAATGTTAAAAACTGTTTAATATGTACAACAACATCCAAAATTTAGGGTTAAAAAGACAAAATAATCGACGTTTCGGGAGCATAAAAACATCCCTTTTACCAGGTAAAAACAAGTAACACTAGCACTGCAAGAGATTAAATGACAGGTTTGATCAGATTTATTTTCTGTCTATCAGAGAAAAAGATGGCACTAAGTACAAAAAGCCTGTGTCATTACATTGCATGAATAGTACCATTTTAAAACATTTTGTTGATCTGAAAACATTCAAAAACATGTTAATAGAATACACGCTTTCCTACCCTCCTAAAGTTCTCCCTTCTCAAAATCGTTTTTCTTTGGTCAAAAATAATCACCTTTTCCAAAAATGATGCTTTCAAAAAATAGTTGTCCTTTTTAAACATCCTATACATGTAATGTGCAAACACTTTCTCGATCAATGTTTTGATTGAGTTAATTGTTTGTATGTTTTCTTTATTGTAAGTGGCCATTTATGCAGTCAGCCATGCAATCATCTTTCAGAATAAAACAATAATTCTTTAACATGAATTTGGTCATGAATGGGGTTTTCTTCGAAGTTTTTATTCAGCAGGGGTTTCAAAGATGGTAAAATCACTATAGGAAGAAATAAAGTTTGTAGTGTGATGCTTAGTTCTCTTGTTGGCAAGAAGATATAGAATTTTCTTGCAAATGATACTCTGAAACAGTTTGAACGATTTAAACGATCTAAAGCGACTGCTCTCTTGAATAAAGGTTGAGTATAAGCATCACAGCCACTAAACTCTTTTGCCCACATGATGATTACTACGCCTTTATCTAAAAAATCATGCACTTTAGATCAAGATGCAAGATGCTTCAGCCTACCCATTCACAGGTAAATGTTCGCCCTTTTGGTCAAATGTATGCGTGGAGACCCCCATTTTCCCTCCCCAGTGATTTTATCATTTTGAAACAACTGCTGATTAAAAACTTCAAAGAAAACCTCATTATGTCAAAATTTATTTCAATGAATCACTGTTTTGTACTGAATGATGGTTGCATGGGTGACTGAGGGATCAGGGACAGAAAGGTAAAGGCAAAGAAGCCAATTAAAGCAATCATGACATTGATTTTGAAAAGTGCAACTTTTTCTGAAATCATCATGTGATCATTTTTGACCAAACAATTTGTTTATGGAAATGGGTCAACTTTGAGAAGGTAGCAAAAAGATTTTTCTATTTAAAGCTATTTGAATTTTTCAAATGAATAAAATGTATGTGAAGTTATGCAAAGATATGTTTTTTAATTTTAAAGGAGTATTTCTTTTGTAACCAGTATTATACAAATGCTGAGTAAAGTAGGGGCACCACAATGAGTATCAACCTTCTTCCATTTCCTAAGAAAATCAAGCAGTTACTCCTCATCAAGTGTAGAAAAAGGCAACAGTCATGGTTACTGAAACGTATACAAGCAAGACCATTTTCTGGATCAGATACGAAGTACCTTGTTTACTGAAGATGTTTTTTAATTTGCGATGCTGCAGTGCATGTTACCTCCTGTTATTCCTTTTTGGCTAATAACATTCCAGTTTTATTATAATTGAAGACAGAATTAAAAAGACTAGTTTGTGTCTGACGTCATTGAAAAGGTTGCTGACCTGCGCAGTTTTGGTCTGGTTGACTGGACATAATACGCAATTTAGTGTTTTTAATAAGGTCTTCAATATTATATTGTCTTGAAACCGCAAATATTTCAAAGATGGCTATCTTGGACTGTATCTAAGATGTTCGTACTTGCTGATTTATCCATTGTGAAATGAAACTGCCAAAATTTAATATGACAATATTGAATTCCAATAACCATTTCCCCTGTAATCTTATACAGCCTTTCACATTGAAAACGACGAATTGAGATGATCATAAGGAAAAGATGACTGTTGAAATAATTGTGTTGATTGAAAATATCAGAGTAAATTATATTCATCCTAAATCAAGTTTGATTTGTATATAATAAAAAATTGTGATATTTGGTCCTCCACTTGAACTCACAAATCTCAAATACGGCTAATCGGTCAAGAACAGAAAATAGTTAGGTATAGCATTAAAATAAAAATTCCTTTAAAAGGAATAGGGCGGGCAAATGAAAAATTGTCAAGAAAAATGAAAGAATGAGTAAGTCTTCACAATTAAAACAGGGAAAATATGGCACAACATCGATTTCCAATGGGGAATAACACAAAACGTATAAACAAAGTTAAAAGAGTTTTTAACTTTATACGTTTGTTATTCCCCATTGGAACAATCATATTTTCCCTGATTTTAATCTTATCTATTGCTTATTCTTTGTTCTCTGCTGGTCAGTTGGAACAGATTTTCCCTGTTTTTATATTAACCCTTCACATCATAACAGAAGACGTTTTATGTTAACATTTTATATAAAACATTGTTATAAAACTTTGGTAGATAATAGTTATTTAAAACATTTTCGTAATCATACTTTTTTATCATCAGATAGAAAGACTTCTGCTCATCTTCTCTGGTGAGACAACAGGGATGGGGTATCTTTCCATATCAAAGTTTAAAAATCTGTCATATCAATTTCCTCAATATGTTGTTTTGATACAACTTATGAGGGGAAAAGTTTGATTTTACAATATTTCGATATTATTTTTTAACTTTGTAACTTTATTATGATTAACATAATTGTATTTCAAAGCGTCAAACTATATCATTATTTTGTCCAAACAAAAATAATCCAGGGAATAAAATATTCATTCATATGTTTATTTATTTTATTCAACCTGGGCCATTTCTACTGGTGCACATGCATTCTAATAATTTGTCTATAATAGTTATACAAGCATCAGCAAGCACACTTTGTCACAAGATTTGAAAAGTAAATAGCCTATGTACACACTGAACACAATGCACATACAAGCTGTATTTAAGTACATACCGAAGCTGTCAGTATAAAATGATATATATGACCTTCACGATGCTATTAATTTAGCCCAAAGATTAGGAAAACTAGCAAAACTGGTGAACTGGTACTGTTCGAATAAAAACATCTGCAATTCTTGCTGCAATTTCCAAATAGTATTTCTATTACTTAAATAATTATTTTTGTTATTTCTTTTAATACAAACACATTGCTGCCTATGACGACTTTATCGTATTACTTACATATCAAAATCAAGTAATAATTACAAAACTCGCCGTAAACTATCACCTCTGTGGGTGTTTGGGATATAACCGGCACGAATATTATCTCAACACTGCGGCATGTGAAAAAGTAGGTCAATAGTCAGAGAATATAGGGCGGGTGCGGCACGCCGCACCCGCCCAAAAATTGATCTTTGGTCTTCCACTTGAACTCCCAAACCTCAAACACGGTCACGGTAAAAGAAAATATCTGGATTCAGATAATAGGCTTACCAGCACCAGGAACTATCGCATTCAAAATGACGGCTACACAAGCTCAATCTGATGACATTGCCAGAGTTATATTGTGGTGTGTTCCACGAACATGTTCCACGGCATTTTTGAAATGCATGACATACGTACCCGATTCGCAGGTTTGGTATGAACCATATTTGATGGGATTTCATTTTTCGGACTTCTCACATAGAAAAACGAGCATTGCCTTGTTACGAGAATACTGGGGTGGAGATATTAAGGAAGATGACGAAAACGATTTCACTTCTGGAATATCAGGTATGAGGTTTTTGAAATAGGGTTTTACGACCTGAGTTCATAACATTATTAGTTCGCGGTGGGCAGTCCAGAACTGTCCAGCTTTCGTCAGAAGTAGAGGAGTTGATTATTTAGCCAACGGTAATCTGTTATCATGGTTATCATGGTTACTGGGAAATTATAATGTCAATAAACGTGAATGCGAAATACAAAATCAATACACCATATATACATAAACACAACCAAAATAAAAGGTCGCCACTAGTTCCAGGCCATTTAATCAGAGTCTGATGAGTTTATGGCAACATAATTTATATAATACTTTTCTATACACTTTCCTTCGAAGGTTGATACCAAATTTGATATCAAAAGTTTAATCATCGTGAGCATAGGAACCGTTGTTTGGAAATTCGTGCAATAGTATTACTTTGGCTGTATTTATATGCCTATCATTAGATCGTAACTTCCGGTTGTGGTGTTGATTTTTTTTAAAGGGATAGGGCACCAATATGATGAGGAATAGAGGTAACAATATGAGTGTCTGGGCTCAGAAAGCGGGGTCAAGGCATAAACACTGTAGCCGGAATCTTTAAACGTATTCAGATAGTTTTAGCGATATACATGTGTATGGCAGGGCAAACGACATTGGTCATGATGTTGGCCGAGTTAGAAAGGTTGAAAACGCAAATAAATTCTTCCGTGTTGGCGACACTTCTTGTTGGCGATGGATGAACGTTGCTGGAAGGTTATAGAACAGCGGAGGAAACAACTTTAATATGATATACTGTTCAACGTTCAAACATTAAATATATTGACATATTACTTAAAATTTGTTAAATTTTTCTGCGCTTTATATGTTTACAACAGCTTTCAAACACAGTCTATGCATACTTATCGAGTATCAAGTTTATCAGAGTTAAAGTCCGTTCTTTCTAAAATTCGGGAAAGATTTCTAAATTAAGTGATAGGATTATTCGAACTAGGCCTATATCTGTGTCAATCAATTTATTTTACAAGCTCAGCACAAAGTTATATTCTTTGCAATATTGCTTTATTTCAGCTGGTTACTCGGCGAGGGACAAGCCATTTTCATGGTTCAAAGAGCAACTTGAATCCTCGCCGCCCAACAAGAAAGTCATTTTTAGCAAGGATATGTGCTGGGGTATTGATGGACATTATTCCGACATGCCTCGTGGCTTCCGTCACAGTTTTCTAATACGCCATCCTTATAGGGTCTTTGATTCGTATAGGAAATCGCTAAATAACGGGATGGAAGAAGGGAGTCCAATGGTGAACATAACCGATATCCCTGAGCATCTGCTTCCGAAGGGACTTTACTACAAAGAGATGCATGATCTTTATATGTATGTCAAAGAGCATTTTGAGCCAAACCCAGTGATCATTGACACTGATGACCTATTGGCTGACCCAGGTCGTGTTTTGAAAGCATATTGTCAAGAAGTAGGTATTCCATATACTGATGACTTACTGCAATGGAAACCAGGTAGGGAGTGTATGGATCAGCTTTGGATGATAGCAAAAGGAGAGATCTTATCCAATGACATCGGAGGATTTCATAGTGCGACCTTTATGAGCACTGGTTTTAACAAGTCAACCCCATTACCTGATCGGTCCCAGCTGTCTGAAGACGTGTTGGTTTGCTCAGACCAGTCAATGGAGTATTATAACGAGATGCATGAAAACCGATTAAAAGTTTGATTTCATTCTTATTTAATAATGATAAAAATAATAATAATAGAACCTGTGTCATATACTGGGGTACTCAAAAAGGTGGCTTTGTTACATTTTGATGTGCAGCTTGGATTTCAAAACACTGTCTCTTAAGTATTCCTTCACTTAGAAGATTCAATTAGGTCTTAAATTGAGGCTATTTATTCTATATTACTCATGTTTTTAACCCGTTTTAAAATAATTAGGAGGATTAGGGGGAGGGATTCGTATCGTAAATATGATATAAAACCCCCATTGAAAATTTGAATCTAGTAAAAAAGTCTAAATGAACTCCCAGATCTAAACCAAGTAAATAAATACAGAAGGTCATTTAAAAGACTAATACATGCTCAGAATGATTGTAAATGTGGAAAAAAGAGGTGGGGTTAAATCCCACCTACTTCGTGATTGTTTTTGCCCACACTCTCTCATTTTTTAACCGATTTCCATAAAAAAAGGTGTCAAAATGCTCAGGAAGATGAACCACTTCAAATGAGACGTGTAGGTAAAATGTTTGAACCATTTCATTTTTTACTATGTAACACAAAGGTACCCCAGGTTGTGACACGACCAATAATAATAATAATAATAATAAATGCCACTCTATATCAATACACGGTGTTATGAGTCTTATTTTTTCCGCCTTATATACAAACTTGAGTTCTTTTTGTCCTTTCAGATGGTATTTCGTTCCAGTAGATTTATACAGCCCCGCCTTGTAGGATCGTATTATTGTATATGTATTTTGAATGACATTTCTATAAATGCTTTTTATTCTGCATTGTGTTTGTGCCAAATTAAATTTGAGCAAATTAAAGTGGGATAAGTAAGAAAAATACTTATAATTTAGATTTGCATCTTCCTCATTTTGTTGTTTCAATCATTATAAGAAAAACCTTACCAACAATCTCATCAAACAGGTCCGCAAATATGTATGCCCATAAAATGCTAGAGTCAACAATACCTCATGAGGATTGACACAGGTCAAGAACTTTATATAGGCATCTATGCACTATAAAAGAAAAACACATGGACCAATCAGTGGTTCACAACAGCTTAGGAACAACAAGAGTGAAAGGGTACAGTAAAGCATCAGACACATGAAATAAGATGCTTATGCACTCTGCTCTTGAAGGATGGTCCGCCGTTGTCAGACATGTCTCCGACTCCATCTGGTGGTAGGCTATTCCAAACATGAGCTGCAGTGTGGATGAAGGTCCTGTCAGTAGATATGGTTGTAGAAACTGGTACTGTGAGAGCATGGCAAGGCATGGACAAGCTGGAGCGAGTAGCTCTTCTGGCTACAGATGGCTGTGGTAGCAGTACCTTCAGATCTGGTGGGCAGAAACTGGTGTGCATGTTGTAGAGGAGTGTTGCTGCAGCCACTTGTGTCTTTGATGGAGAGGTGTGATGTTCAGCTCTGTACTTGCTCCTTTGCTCACAAATGGCTAGTACCCCATCATGCTCAGATGTCACCCTACCCCTATCATGGTCGATGCCCCCCCCCCTATAGGATGATTCACGCTACGCCACTGAAACTAGTAGACTATATACAGACTTGGCTCAGGTCAGGTCAAGTTTAGTTCAAAGTATAGACAAATACTAAATTGATATCGATGTAAATACGGCCTTTTATCATGTATACACAAGTCTATTGCAAAACCATTAGCCATGGAAGGTGACCTTACGCGTGTTATACTCTGGTCCATTCCTCGTTCTAGTTCAACAGCGTTTTTGAAATGTTTAACCTATGTACCTGATACCCAAGTTTGGTTTGAACCATACCTTTCGAATTATTACTTCTATAAATTCGGAAACATTCGACAAAGTTATGTCAAAGTTACTAACGAACTATGGGGAGCTAACATCAGAGATATGGATGAAGATTTCACACAAGGAATAGCAGGTAAATTTTGTATTTGTTTTACTTAGTTTTGATGATTTTCCTTTCTATAATACCTTGTTTCTTACATTACATTGTATAAGCTCACACTGATTACATTTGAGACACCATAACAGGCAAATGAATGCCCACGAATGACGAACCGGGCTGCATGCATTGGTGAACCCAAACTGATTGGGATAGAACACTACTCTGTGACTGTGACATGAACGGATATTGCTCTCTTTGCACAGGACCACTCTCCTGTTCTCTTAACACAATATAAATATATCTTGGAAGTCTACATTCAATAAATGGGCTCCACCCATACCACACACTGGGGATTGAACCGGGGTTTGCACCAACAGCGATTACGCATGACTGAAAGCATTAAATGTACCACGTTCTCTACGTTGGATATGAAGTGTCCCCCTCTTTTATAATAACATGTATACAGGGTCAAGCAATTTTATATTTTCTGTACAATTATTTATATTGTTTTACCTGTGACCCAATAAAAAACAAAACGAAGACAAGATCGCCAAAGGTTGTTTGAGTTCATATATGATTATTTTACAATGCAAATCCTTATGTTCTTAGGGAACAACCCAAAAGTTCGATGAAGTCCTAAGTTCGATGAAGTCCTATAAACGAAAGTCTTATCATCATAGGAGACTGTACCCCTCTAACGTAAGTGTGAAATATCGAAAATTCTAACCCGTAATTCTAAGGCCGTCGATGTAAGATGGGGTTTGTGGAGTGCCGACAATGCTAAAATATTGATCACGCTTTTGCTCCCTTTACTCTGATCAGCTCGTAATAGGCGGGACTCATAACATCTCACTATTCTATATTTAATCTTTCATACATGAATTTTAAGACTGCTAAAAATAGATTAATATTTTATAGCCAGTCATACTATACATTAAATAATTAACAGACAGGAAAGAAGAAGTAAATACTTTGAATCTTTGTTGTCTCATCCTCATATATCTTAAACAGGGATATGCATCTTCTTTAAGGCATGGGGTATGGGCGAACTTGAAGTACAGGTATCTGGAGAGGGGAAGCAACGAGTTACCCCAAATCACAGCGGCAGGTAGTGACTGGGCCGCCGAGTGCTAATATATATTTATTTTGGAAGGTTCGTGTTTGTTTTAAATTTTGGGGCGTTTTTCCAAAATTTGATATTTTTGGTGATATTTCAAAAAGCGACATGCCAAAGACAACTCTTTGGGCACATAGTTTGTTATTGTTATTGCAGTTCTTTTCCCCATACCTACGTTACCATCTGCTTGGGTGATTTACTAATATTATATATTTTATGTCTGCAGTTTGGCGTTTTCAATGCGTTTTAAACGTATCATGAAATTAACCCAAATAACTAGTCACGCTGCTTTTAGAATTTGTACCTGATCGTCGGCTTTTGCAGGCAACAAAATGCAGATTGGCTCACGATAGATGTCGTATTCCTCTATGTGGATCTATTGATGATAAAATTACTTTGAATTCCTTGTAACAAGATGATAACTTACCTCTGTTTATAGGGTTCGTCGCTGTGTCAGGAAAAAGGGTACGACTAGCGAGAATGTGTTCATATTTCCCTCATGAAAGCTTGCGTCAGCGCCTAAACTATACTATTATGGATACGTTGGTTGCCCATTATCAAACATGTGTTGTGATTGGTGCTGCTCTTTATATAATAATAGAACCGATTAGCAAGCCGCCAATGACCGACCTTGTTACAGACTCTTAATCTGTTATCAGGGTTATCAAAGCATACAGATAAAAGACTTATTGGTTTAGGTGTTGGTCAATACATAATCCGTCAGGGCACACACCAGTTTGACTATGTAGTGAAATACCCATTATTGATTAGGCGCGGATATTAAAAGCACAGCTCCTGACCGTGTATAGCAGGAAATTATAAATAATAGAATGTTTGGAATTTAGTAACTAAAATACTAAATGCATTCTGCATTATGTATTTATTTATTTATTTATATATTTAAGGGTCCTATGCCTATTTATTTATTTGTTTATTTACTGACATTTGAATAACATCGTACATAAATATCAGTATTGATTTATTCTTTTCAGCAATATCAAGGACTACTATCACACTTCTCACAGCAAATAGCTAGTTGGCTTAGTGGTAATGCATTGAGTTTCAGAACCGTGAGGTCCCGGGTTCGATTCCCAGCTCTGCCTAATTTTTTTCAAGGCTGGGAAAAATATCAATTTCTGAACTGCTAACTTATTTGGCGCGAGATCTGAGCTATTCCTTTTCTGATGGATGTGTCTCTTGCAGGCACACTCCCTCTGGAATCCAAACCAGGTTGCTGCCCATTTCCCCTCCCTTAACTCGCCGGTCCAGAAATTTAAAAAAAATGAAAAACTGCACGGGCTGCATATTTTTTTATTTTCGAAGTACCCTTCGCATTTTCAGACGATTTTGAAGTAAAAATATTTTGCTTTTCTACCTATTTGTCTGAATTAAATTTGTAAATTATGTAAATGAATTTATATTTTTGCATATTTACTTACCAGTAAAACAGTCGCTGTCACACGTTTCTACTAGACTCCTTTTTCTACACTATTGTTGTTGTGACGATCTTCTGTTTTCCACTGAAGCTGGTTGCTCAGCAACGCGGTTGCCAGTTCTGTTTCCAAGAAGATCGTCACAACATGATTGAGATTGTATTGCCCTCGTCTCTGTTCGTGGTCGTGTCTTGCTTCATGATCTACACATTTCGTCGACGGGTCCTTAAAGAACTTTAGCAAAATTACCCTCGATTAGAGAAAAGCGAGGGTAATTAATTTTGTTTCACTGGTTTCATTTTTTGATATTGGATTTCATAATTTGAAATGCTGATATTTGACCTTTTGCATGTCAACACATTCCTGCTGCTCTGGAGGTCAGCTGGGCAGGGGAGTGAGTTTCAGGGCTGGAATTGCCAGAGGGGATATAGTATGGTGACCCAAGTGAAGTCCAGCTGGTTAGGATAACAGATTGACCACTGTGTTTTTAAGACTAACTTTCATGCTCATGGCAATTGCCATGGCAACTGGCTGTCAAAGCTGAAAACATTTGAAGAAAGCATGGATTCAAAAGTTTTAAGGATATGTACATGAAATGAGAAAAATGGAGTCTGGTATTCTTCGAAACGTCCACAGTGAGTACAGTTTTACTGACTAGAACTAAGAATGATCTGCTACAGAGTGCATTAAAATGATTGTTACCCATCAGTTACCAGTGAATATGGACAACATAGGAGCTGCCTGATGTATAGATGAATGCTATGAAAGGTTTCAAAACTATCAATCCTGGGCATTTCAATAGGATCTAATGTTGCACATTGAAGAAGCGGGCTTGTCAACAAACCCCAAAACTGATTTTGGTACTGGTACCAAACATTTTTACAAATGTAATCGGACTTTTTGACCCCCGACCCCCTAGAGAAAGGATTTTTCGTTTATTGGACTTATTGGACTTCATCGAACTTTTGGATTTTTCCCTCATAAGAAAGCTATTTCTCTTTTAATAATCATTCTGAAGAACTAGCCTAGAACTAGCAATTGTTTACTTTGCTTTTTCATTAGGAGGTTATCTTGCTATGGACAAGTCTCCATTTTGGATGAAGCAGCAGCTTGAAGGCAGACCAGTTGGAAAGAAGGTCATATTCAGCAAAGACATGGCATGGGGATTAGAAAAGCAGTATCAAGATCGTCTTCCTCAAGGTTTTCAACACACATTTCTTATTCGGCATCCATACCAGGTATACAATCAGACCAATTTTGTGATATTGAAGTTTGATTACAAATGTGACAGTCCGACGCCTAGATTTAGTATTTCCTTTAGTTTCCAAATGCTGATAATCAATCATAAAATATAACTAGGCCTACGTACAAACCCGTACAAACCAACTTGTACACACAAAATTGTTTTCGAGTTACCTTTATTTAGACATAGTAGAGAGTTTGCGATTCCCATACGCCATGATCTACGTCCGTCCAACTATTCAGTCTCCTGTGCCAGAGCGAGGTCGTTTATTTAGGCAGTATTGAAGATCCTACACGTACGAAAAGTACGCGCGGACACATATGTGGCGGAAGCGCGGGTGGAGAGGACAACTCCTCCGCAAATTTTTCCCCGGATAAATTTTGATAGAAGTAAAAGTCTTTGCCATTCTAGATATGTCTATTTTTATATACTTTAGACCAACAATTCAGCAGTTATGAGGCCCGAAAGTTTCCATAATTCCAGGGTTAAGACCACCCTTAATTTTCGAAAGGAACCCTCACTTTGGCTATATTGACGATATTATTTACCCGTAGGTATTCGACTCATGGAAAAGAATGGTTAACCGTGGAGTACACGATAAAAATAAGACAGTTTTACTAAAGGATGTACCAAATATCTTTCTCCCCGATGGATACAGTTATGAAGAACAGTATGATCTCTACCTATACGTAAAACAGAATATTAACCCTAATCCAGTGATCATAGACAATAATGATCTATTAGCTAATCCAGGTCGTGTACTAAAAGCATATTGTGAGGCAGTCGGTATACCTTATTCTGATGACTTGCTACAATGGAAACCAGGTAGGGAGTGCTTAGATGAGAAATGGATGGTTCCTAAGGAACACATTTTCGCGCACAATTTAGGTGGAATTCACACAGAAACATTTAAAAGCACTGGTTTTGGAAACGCGAGACCGTGCCCTGATCGTTCCGAATTGGATGACGACGTCTTACACTGTTCTGACGCATGTTTGAAATACTACGATGAAATGTACGCTAAAAGACTCAAATTGTAACATGAAAATAACATTTGGCATCCAAACATGACAGTAATTATGAGCAGATAATATAAGCAGAGAAAATATTTTGCCTTCTTCCTTTCGGTCTGTTACCAAATTGCATTTAATTAATGTCGGTACCATTTTTAAAATATTAATTGTTTATCTTTGGACCATGTTACTCGTACAATGAAATAGGAACGTCGTTTTGCGCATGATCATGTTTCCCTGTTTTATTGTTTATTTTTAATCACGCCAATAAATAATAAATGACTATTAAGTTTATATTATATAAAGGAATACACCATTTGCTTCATCGCATGAAGTCTAAATATACTCTAACATTTATATATGTATATTTGTAAACTTTATAAATCTAATATGTACTTTGGGGGAAAGTGTATATCTTCTATACGAATAATCAAAATATGGACGGCTTTTCCGCCCAGCTGCATACAAATTTTAGAGAAATTGCACATACCGTGAATTGCGAATGCCGAGAACCGCGAAAGCCCAGAACCGCTCTACTAATATTATTAAGCACATTATGACATGCATGCTGACCAAATAACTGGTCAAAAATCATTGTTCCTTGTCCAGCAATACAGACATGATACGCATTTATTACACAATGCCTATGTGCTGCCAATTAAAAAATAATTAATAAACTGATTCAATCAACAGAGATTAATGAAAGAAGAATTTGTTTAAAGGGCATATTGCTCGGCAAGCTAATATTATGAGGATGATGAAATTAATTCCATTTTTGAGAAATAAGACGTTTAAAATTGATATTCTGCAAAAAACAACTGTAAGCGGTGAGTTACTTCGAACGAGACCGATTTGACCTAGAAAAAGGTTTGACGTCATGAAATGAGATGTGTCCGCTTTGAAAGAATGTACTGTAAACACTCTCAATGCACAGAACGTATACTGTTGTTGTTCTCAGAAAAAACTCCGAATCAAGTATTACAAATGTAATGGTTTTTAAACATATGGATAAAATCAGTCGCTTCTTTTTTATATATTAGTAAATTATGATATTACAATTCATATGTATATCAACATCATGAGAAATATTTGTACTAAAAAATAAAATAAAAATATTTTGAGCTTAGAATTTGAGCGTGATCGATATTGTATTTATTATGCAAATAAACTATTTCAATTGGCCAGTAACTAACCTTTTGTCGACCATTAAAGGCCGCGCATTTATACATGAATGTTCATGAAAAGAGCTCTAGGCTCATGTGTTATCGTGAACATAGGGGAACGGCGGGTAATCCTATTCTTGATATTCGTATGGTTTATTATATTTTTCGTTATTTTAATGTGTAGTAAAAGGCTTAAATGAAAAGGTGTTCGGGATTACCTCACTCTCCCCTATAGTTTCCTCATTTACTTACGTCGTTCAGCCTGCTGCCTTGAAAATTAATTTGGCTTCGAACGGGGTAAGGACTCGTATACGAGGCCGAACTTTGCCAACACAATTTCTCTTTTTTCAGGAGAAATACGCATTAAAAAATTGCAACGAGTGTCCAATTGTAATGTAATAATTATTCTCTTCGAATGGAGTTAAACTTGTTTTTGAAATAGATATGCCCTTTAAAGCAAGCTGGTATAACGTTCAAAAATATGTACTTGTCCATTACACTTTGTTGAAATTACACGTTGCCCTGATGTCTTGAATACATCGTGGTATTGAAGAGACTATGCACACCAGACTCAAAGTCAGAAACGAGAGTGTGTAACTTCCAGACTGATCATACAGCCAACCTGCATCAAAATAAAATAAAGAATTGCAATAGTTCGTCAAATTTCACCTTGCTGAAACGTTGTTTTAGAAAATGTATAGGTGTAAATGGGTAATGAAGAATACTTCTTTAACGGGAAAATGTTCACATATAAAAGAAAAATGAGAACTGCAAAGTGGAACACACTATTAAATTACATAATTTCAGAGAGGGCCCGAATACTGACTGTGATTCAATGTGTTAGATGTGTTAGATGTTCTAAAGTAAGCAACGTATTTTCACAGCAATAACAAGATTGTGGCAACATTTTACGATGCATTCGCTTTTACTGTATAGATAATTAAAAAAACTTACCACATATAAACCCACTTAAAACCGAAGTCACCCCATATATGGCATAAACCCATCCCATTGCATTTATCATCATATCTTCATGTACGACATCATTCAAAATAGGATATACAGCTGTCACCATGAGTCCTCTTCCCAATCCGAAGAAAATAGCACATATAATGAATCCGATGTATGAGATATATAAACTTGCGATAACATCCAATGCAAAAGAGGCTGCAATCATTACTAATGAGACGTACAGCTGTGCTGATTTATTACATATTTTCTCCACTAAAGGATAGACAAAATTTCCAACAAAATTAGCGATGCCTCCAACTGTTGCTACTAGAGACGCTTCATAGGGATTGAATCCTACTTCAATGACGTGTGGAACTGCATATATGAGCCAACCAGTGGTATAAAAACCGTTTCCGGCAAAAATGGAAGCAACAGTGATAAACGGATACTTTGAAAATAAATCGATATTAAGGTAATCTTTAAAAAAAGTTCCAAGCCGTTGATGATCTAGTTTGGTTGAGTTTGTGCCACTCCCGTTCACAGCCAAAGGCAGTCGTGTATATTCGCGCGTCGTGTTTAGTTTAAATACGGCGCCACAAATTACAGCGTGTAGACTGATCCCAGTAAGTAGCAATATCGTCCCACGCCACCCATATATATCGGACAGGAATTGAGTTAATACGGGCATTACTACCATCCCTAATGACATGCCAGAGAGACTAGCCGTTGCAGCTAAGTCATAGTATTTGTCAAAGTATTGAGACAGTGCACCTCCGGCTACAGACGATGTGCCGGTAGAAAATCCTGTCAAATAACAAAACATAAAGTTACAATTTATAGATGAGTTGACCTCAATTTTTATCAACATAAGCAAGGGACTGGAATATCGATATGCTTGAGGGAACCCCATGCAACCACTACACTATTCAATAGCCTTATTGTGATGTGGCAGGAATTCTAAAAACACAAGCCCTGAACAAAATATGATGCGCGGATTGAGCGCCCATACTGCCAGGCAAAAGACAATGAAAATTGTGATTATGCATGCGCATACTGCCAGGCATTGAAGTCAACTCGTCTATACTCACATTTACTCAAATGGTATTACGTAGAACATCTCGGTCAGTGATAATACTATTGCATACCTATGTGGACTAGTTCAACCCTCTAATATCCAGATGAGGTATTTTTTTTCCTGTACAGTCCAACAATGCCTGAAGCACCATTGTGATAATATTTAGGGTGTCCCAAAAATGGTTAATTATTTAATACAATTTTCATCACATGGCATGATCCTGGTATCTTCTACTTGTGCCTAATATGTGAATGTCACATTCACAGCTTGCATACTTAGCCAACATTCCACGCATCCTGAGCAAGCTGTTTGCGTGAGATAATGCGATACGATGTCCAGTACCAACACATATTTGGCGCATAGCCGTGAGCAAGGGAACACCCCCCCCCCCCCCTTCATGGGGGAAGTCTTCCTAAAATCCTAATAGAAGAAAAATATAAATTGCCCGTGCATCTTTCTTTTTAGCTCAATAAACACCTTTGTTTGCGTACTTTACGGATCATCATCCTATAGCAAAATTCGGCTTCATTTTGAGAATAAAGCTTATTTCGAAATCTTTAAAATCTTTAAAATCTGGACTAGCAATATTTTTTAACTTGCCAACATATTTCTTTTGCGCAATAGGTAGTGCAGTAGAAAAATGACCCCGTCTAGGAATCGAACCCAGGACCTCAGGTATACGAGAACCTTGCTTTAACAACTCGGTCACGGGAGCTTCGTGATTAGGCTGGTTGAAATCCGAACTTATAATCGGTCACTTATATTCATTTGTATATTAATATTATTATATATCTATTGTATAGATTTTGAAATCTGATTGGCAAAAGTGCGGGTATAGTGTTGACTATGCCCATTGCTCTGGGCGACGGGCATTTTAAGGGCCGCACAATGGGTATAGTCGATATGCGCGCACATCCATTAATTGAAGCATTGTGATGCACTGTTGTCAGATGACTGCGGTACGGTACGGTACAGTACGGTATATAATTTATATATCTACAAATAATTTGAGTATAATATGAATATTCGTGACCATCAAGTACCTATAAGTAGCAACGTCATTGCAATGACATACAAATTAGTTGCAAAAGCTGTAGAAAACAATCCAATAGAACACAGAACGGCACATAGGATGATAGTCAGGCGAGGTCCCAGGAGTTTGCTGGTAGCCCCTGATAGAAGACCTGACAAAATAATCAAAGAATGAAAAAATATGATCAGACGATGATTGATATAATGAGCAATACTGTTATGTTATTGACGATACCACAAAAGTGTACTAAAATGGAAACGTGTAAGTGCAAGAGGTGCCTTGCACGTACGAGGGTATGTTTCGATGAAATCGCAATTTTTTCCCTGTATTTCAATGTCAAGATTTTTCTACAGAAATTAAAACGGACTATGGCCCAGAACAATCAATATTTGAATTTTCAAAGGTTAACATGGATACTGGGTTCAAGAGAAGAAACGTGGTGAATGCATTTTTGCAATGATGCAATGACCCACGTGTTCTCTATAGCTAAGAAAAAGGCAAAAGTACCTTAGCGGACTATTAGGTTTTGTTACGATGATAAAAAATATGGCATGGTTTTCAAGTTTCAGATTTCAGAACTACAGATTTGCGCCAAGGATTATGGACCTACGCAAAAATGCAATTAATTTACACGTTTTACCAAATTAATTCAGGAAAATAATTGTTGGATTTAAAAGTGTTCTTTGAAAATAAATATGTGCAACCCGGGCAGTTTTTTATTTTGTTATTTCTGGTCCAGCGAGTTTAAAAGGTTGCCCACCCTACTTTAGATGGATAAAAATAACACTCTTAAAGAAGTATCCCGCAATTACAACATTATGTCGTATATGTTAGAAAAGTAATTATCAATTAAGATTCACGTGATTTTATTTAAACAATCTCACATTGACCATAAAAATGAATAACAACATGCCGTCTCTCAACACACGATATTCAAAATTCCCGGGCACCGAAATCTGCCGCAATGACGTCCCAGTAACACAATGAAAGCTGGCGACAATTGAGCACAATTACGCCATCGCGGTAGACAATTTCGGCGCGGGAATTTTGAATCATCTCGTGTTGAAAGCCGGCTCTTTTTATACGTTTTTATGGTCAATATGAGTTTGTTTTAAATAAATGTGATTCGTGCCTGATAATTATTTTTATAACATGGCATAATGTTATGATTGCCGGAGACTTCATTTCAAACGACACATGAATAAATACGTGTCAGGATTTCATCATCGCTCACGTTTCCCGTGTGTTAATTAGTTAATGTATGGTATGACTCGCTGTAAATTGTAAATCGGGGGGTCAGGAGGTTGTCCCAAACAGGGTCGATGTCTAATCCCTTGTCACGGTTCAGTCTGGGTTTTTTAGTTTTCATATGGACTGAACCGTGACAAAGGGCTGACACCCCCACCCGGAACCAAGGGGCGCCACAACATCTTCTGGTTTGACGTCATCTACATCTGTGACGTCATCGGAGGTGTCTCAACAACATCTCTAGTAACAACAAAACTTCAGAGTTTGCTGAAGCCCTACGGTGAATGTATCAAATTTGAGTAGCGTAAAAGTATAATTTTGCTTTCAATTTACGTTCACCGCTACGTATGAATATACATCATTGCAGTAGTCCAACTAAGATCACTTCTAAGGTGATACCAAGTATTGGAGTCAGCTTCTAATAAGCTGAGATATGCCCAAGTCCTATAGAGTCCGTGTATTGTGGCCCATCACGTACCGAGATTATGACGTAAATAAAGTTTGTTTCAAGTTGTCTCGTTGTGAAACCACTAATGAAAACGTCGTATTGTATACAAATATTGTATTTACATATAATGAGCTAGATAGATTGAACAAGATGCTTGGCTTCGCGAATTCGCAAAACGATCGTAGGTTTGTGGTTCATATATCAAGTTGAATTCCTGGTTGAATGCGCCATAAATACAAGGATATTTTCTTTATATCGGACGGGAAATGATACAGAATTGAGGTATCACATCGAATTTGGTCCTATAGCGCTATCGGTGCCAGATTAGGTACCAATGACTATTCCTGTCATACCATAGTCATGTAATACATTTTACATGGTTCATAATTAACCTATGTATGGTATTATCTTTTTCATTTCAATGAAAATCGGAAGCACCATGCAAATGTTCAGAGTACGATAGAAAGAGTCATAGGACCAAAAAAAGACGTTGTGCCTAACCAAGTTATGAAACTAAAATTGATGGACGATACAAAGTGAAAGGTTACAACCCTATTGCTTTGTACATGCAGGTCCTGATTTTTGGTTAACGTTACCGTAGCAAGCCCCATGTGTTGAATAAGCTGCACAGTCCAATAGGAGTGCAACTTTTGTATCTTCAATCTGTGTTTATTTCACAAATTGCTTATTTCTGTATTATTTGCCGTCACTGATATCTCAAAATACAGAGAAATCCTTGCGGTCAGTAAAGTATCCTTGATTTTCGAAATCGACATTCACTTTGGCTATTCGCTGTCGAAGTAACGTAATAAATCGGAACTTCCATAGCAATAGATGAATACAATTTTGACTATATCGCCTTGCACTAAAAGCAGGTTGCACTCACCACTTGTGTATGTCTGCAATCATAGATTGAATACAATACCGCTCTTTTCAAAGATACTGATCTTACAGGTGCGAGTGTTCAGAATGATATGAATCGCGTGAACGTTGTAGTGCAGAGCGATATAATTAAAAATTTTATCTATTGCTATGGTAGTTAATCCGATTATTACGTCACTTCGACAGCGAATAAGTTCATGATTTATGAATTGGTACTTTATTTATCGTGCTGTCTGTACATCGGAATTTGTGGTCTGGAACGAATCCATGTCCATAAAAATGTAGATTCAAATCTGAACTGTTTTCGTGAGTCTTCATCAAATATGACGGCGAAGATGACACAGATAAAATAGATGACATTCCTCAAATTGAGAGGCTACTACTACTTGGGACGGGACTATTTAAGCATTTATTTGCACAATGGGAAGGTATTAATGGTTGTGAGCACGGTGTTATATAACAGAAAGTTGAAAAAATTTGGGCAAAAATCCTCCCCTGAAAAGATTTTTTGTGACAAATTGGTATACTGATGACATAGTGTAGTTATGCTGCACAGCAAACATGATTCTACCTTTGCAGTACTTAAACCTGGTTAACAGGAAATTACTCCAGCAAAATCAATCGATAAAGTCTAGTCTATCCTCCACATTGAATGGTGGACTGCACTTATGCCCAAATATGGCACATGCCAATCAATAATCACCCACTTGAAATCCCCTCACTCGCTGCACTGACCAAAGTTATGGACAGATATGTGAGCTGTTTTTGCTGTTATCTGTCATTTACATATCAGGGAGGTACGAACATTTGCAGATGCCCCACCTACTCAGTTTCTAGCCTACATGAAATGTATACATTATTCTTGATTGACAGCAAGTACAACAAATATCCGTCAAGTGGTTTAGCTTTAATGCCCTTCGGAAGAGAGCGGTCTACAAGTGAGCGATACCCAGCAAACACAAAACGTTTTCGACATCATTCGCAAAAGGTTATAAAAGGTTGTCAGAAAACGTTTAAATGTCGGGTTATATAAAGGGTATATTAAGAGTATAAAACGTTTTCATAACTTTAAAAACATTTTTGATAATCTACTGCTCAGCAAACAAAAATGTTTTACAGAAAACGTTTAAACGTCGGGTTATATAAAGGGTATAAAAACGCTTTAATAACATTCCAAAAACATTCTTGAAAACTTGTTACAAAACATTCTAAACAGAATGTTATTTTGGGGTTGAAAAAATATTTTGCGAAAAATATTTTCCCAAAATATTTTCAATAACGTATTAAAAACGTTTTCATGACCTTTATATAACCCGACATTTAAATGTTATTAAAAGGTTTTGAAAAAACATTTTAAGAACATTTCTGTGTTTGCTGGGTTCAAATATTTTAACATAATGTTATTTAAGTATTGACACAATATTTGGCAAAAATGTTTGCTAAAATAGTAGTGTGTTTTCATACAAAACGTTTTAAAACGTTATCATGACCTTTATATAACCCGACATTTTAATGTTATTAAAACGTTTTTACATAAACCAAAAGCCAAAATATAACTTATTTAAAACGTTTTTAAAACGTTTTTGTGTTTGCTGGGTAGTCACTAAAAGTTGCATTCGATTTACACATGCAATTTTGCAGGCATGCCGTGCCCTTCCTTACTAAAACACCAAAGTGCGAATATTTCCAATTATTATTTATATCAGGCTTTTGAGCGATACAACAAGACTAGATATTGTATAGTTTTTGCAAAATACCCCCGGATGCAATACAATGTTGTTTTTAATATTGTACGCGTATTTGTACGCGTATCGCGTACGCTATCACGCGTCACCATGGTCACGGCTGCTAACAGCACCAACACGCATCACAATACAACAACACAACAACACGGCCACCGTCACCGGCGCATAGGAGATTTTATAAACAAGTAAAACCACAAACTTAATTTACGGCAATTCTAGGTTGATGAATAACCTAGAAAATATATTCCACATCTACAAAGAATCCTGTATATTTTCCGATTTTGTCTTTGGAGAAGGAAAGAACAGAAAACAAGAAGATCAAAAGGTAAGCTTACATTAATTACAATACGCATTGGTTAGGCCCAGTGGCTAGGTAAGCTTGAATTTTCATTTTACCGCAGAGAGAAAGCCAGATATAAATAATAATAATAATATTGAATGGCTTATTTTTGTGTGATACAAGAATATATTGCACGAGATAGAAAAATATTGCGCAAAATCGGCGCCAAAACTTATATTTGGCTATTTTAGCCACAAAATTGCACATTTTTGCACCATATTTCAACAGTTTAGCTTCAAAATGTCACATATTTTCGCGCGCTTCGCCACTGGGTGGGGGGTAGGGGCCCATTTTTGTTTCTTGCCCCGGGTGCTACCAACCCTAGTTACGCCACTGCACTCAAAGCCATTCAATATTATATAATTATCATATTACTTTTACTCATCATATTACTTATCATCATCTTAATAGAACATGCTACAAAACTATATTTTCTAGAATTTCAGAGAGTACAAAAAATATAGGCAATGGCCTTTACCTCTAACATACACTGTTTGTAGAGGTCACACGTCAATGGTGAGAGCACTGTCTATTGTGTATAAGAAAATGAACAGTAACTGCAGTATGCGTTGCAAAAACAGCAAAAGGTAGGCATAGAGAAAGTCAGCATCCGAAAGTCTGCGTGGTGCACCCCCGAACAAAAATATTTGAAGAACCCCCACCAACAAGATTATTTATCGAACATTTGTCATGTTTGTATTATAAAGCAATGTTACTCTCCCGTGACAAATTATTATTGCAATTGGAGTTTAATGGAACAAGCTGAGGTGAGCAGCAATAATCTATGTATTTATTTTACACTTTAACAGTATTTATTGTTTTATCATTTTGTTTATGAGTGTTGTGAGTGCAAATTGTGGCAAAAAAATTCTTTAAAATGTTTTTGAAACATATCAGTCAATATTTTTTTTAATTGCATACAGCTAAATATCAAATCCCAAAACACAATATCTGGATAGATCGGGCCCGTAGAACAGTTTGTCGTTTTTTTACGCCGTGTTTTCGTCACCTCAACAAAATTCACTCCAAGAGCACAAAGAACAACACAGGGCTGGGGCCCGGTAGGAAAAGAACAACCCCATCTCTGGTATGCGAAAGAAACAGCAGTGAGCATGGAGAAGTCTACTCCTCTTAGGTAATCGTATGATATCGTTATATTGACAAAGTGTTACCAGAAATGCAATTATAAACATGAAGAGTGCTTTTGAAAAAACATTGGAAGCCAGTGTAGAGAACTCGGAAGATCGGAACAGCACATATCACGTCCGCGTACAAAGACCAGGCTGTCTGCCTTATTTTGGAGACGTCGTGTTCATGCTTCACGACCACCATTATGGAATTGGTGTAATTATTTATATTAAATGAGGGACAAAGCAAGTTATCTAACAGCATCATGACACATTCTGAGTTATGAATCGGCGAATGCGCCATAAGTTACGAATGTGGTAACTAACACTCTTACAAAGATTAATGTGCTGATACCTGAGAAGTAATCGAAAATTCTAATTGTGTCCAATTCTAAGTCAATGTATGTTGTTAAGATGTCGGCCTAGAGCTGTTAAGATATATAAAAAAGCGCAGTGATTTATAGTGCGCTACGCACAGGCACAACGCCTAGACGTTGATCCACAAGCCTCAGCACACTTTACATTAATATAAAACATTCAAGGTGGCATATTCCCAAGTTGGTATTTTGTCTTATATCCCTACGTCATGTTCTTTTTCTATGTTGCTTTATGTCATCAATACATTGTGGAATCATCGTCACTAAGCACACGGCGGCTAAAACTAGAAACGTGAGGACGTAGTTGCCAGACTGATCATATAACCAACCTGCATAAAAATAAGAGGATTGGATTATTACTAAAGATATATGTAACCAGAAGTGTAATGTGTAAGAAATGTAGATGAAGAGATTTTAAGGAGGAGGAAATTGCTTTATAAATATCGCCAATTTATTATACATGGTTTTCTTTTATTTTAAAATGAGAAACTGTCATTAAAATTTGTATGGAATTGGTAATGTTTGACTCTCGAACTTGACCTACTTCTGCGCCTAGATTTGTTGCTTGTTATACCGTTGTGGGTTGTTTCCCCCGCATAAAGTTAGCATACCTTGCTCTCTTTTCAGTTGTTTACATTTTTTGATCCTTGGAAGTTTTGTGTCTCCTAGTTCGTTGGATTCATCATTACGTACTTTTCATACCATTGATATAAGTTTGCAATGCTGTACAATATATACAGAGAGTGACTTACCACACGTAAACCCACTGCAAACAGATGTGAATCCATACATTGCATACAGCCATCCCATTGCATTGATCATTTTATCCTCGTCAATGACTTCTTTCATAATTGGATAAAAAGCAGTCAGCATGAGTCCTCTTCCCAGTCCAAACAACAACGCGCATGTGATTAATCCGAAGTATGAGAAATACATCGTAGCCACCGCATCAAGTGCAAAGGAAGCAGTAATCATGAAAAGTGAGATATAGAGCTGGGCTGTGTTAGATAATATTTTCTCTACTAAAGGATGAATGAAATTTCCAACAAAATTAGCGATGCCTCCAACTGTTGCTACTAGAGATGCTTCATATGGTGTGAATCCCACTTCAATGACGTGTGGAATGACGTATATGAGCCAACCAGTGGTATAAAAGCCGTTTCCAGCAAAAAGAAAAATCATAGCGATGAATGTAGACTTTGTAAATAAATTCATATCAAGATATTCATCTAAGCATGTTGCAAGCCGTTGACGATTTGCACATTGGTTTGCTGAGTTAGCCCCTGTCAAGCTTACAGGTGAAGAGAGTTGCGTGTATTCATACGGCGTGTTTGGTTTAAATACAGCGCCACAAATTACACCGTGTAGACTGATCCCAGTAAGTAGTAATATCGTCCCACGCCATCCGTAAATATCTACCAAGATTTGAGTCAACACGGGCATTACTACCATCCCTAATGACATGCCTGACAGAAATACGGTGGCTGCAAAGTTATAGTATTTGTCAAAGTATTGAGACAGTGCACCTCCAGCGACAGATGTCGTACCTGTAGCAAACCCTATCAGCAAACATCATACGCGTAAATTAGCGAAACGTTCAAATTGATTTTAAATTGTTATAATGTCTTAACAATTAGTTTATGTAAGAGACACATTTATTAGTTAGTCATGAGGCATTTATTATTTGAATTTATTTTAAAGCGTATATTGTATCTGGGTGGGTGTGAGGTGTGTGGCGTGGGGTGGGGGTGTTTGGGATGGGTGGGTTTTTGTGGGGTGTGTGGGTGTGTGTGTGTATTTTTGGCGGCCATCAAGTACCTGTGAGTAGCAACGTCATTGCAATAGCATACAAATTAGTTGAAAATGCTGTAGCAAACAATCCAATAGAACACAGAACGGCACAAAGAATAATAGTCAGACGAGGTTCCAGGACTTTGCTGATAGCCCCTGATAGAAGACCTATAAAGTAATAAACAGTGATGAAATAAATCACATATAAAATGGACATTGGGTTTATGTAAATGAAGCTTAACATCCATAATAAACTGCTACTCTTTCTTTAAACGTCATTTTCCTATTATGAACAACAAATGATAAGGCTAGACGTGCTCTACGGAAAGGAGTTGATATGTTTGCACTAAAATACACCACCGGTCTACTTTGTTATATATACTTAATTATATATCTACGGGAACGAACCAAAAGATCGATGACGTCCTATAAACGTAACTAGTTTCATATCTCGGCCTAACCCTCCCTCCCTCCCTGCAAGAAACGTAATAATGAAATTATGAAAATTGTGGGTGTTTTTTCCCAGGTATGGCCCTAGTGCCAACAATGTAGATGGATAGATAAAGCCGGCATGCTCATACACAAGTACACCTTCTGATTTCTATTTAAAAAACACTTTCTCAAACAAAACAAAAAGGTTCTTATTTCTGATCCAATAAATTGCACTTACAGTGTACGTTTCGATAACCACTCTGTTATCTTTATCAACACTGAATGAAGACTTCTACTGTGAACTGGTCATCCAATCACCTTTTGATTTCTTGGTGATTGACTTGGTGTTACAAGTTGATATTTTCCCTGTTGGGTGTTTTAATATTCATGCATAGTACGTATGTGTACTCCTTTTCAATCTTTAAAGTAGCCAATCCTCCTCCGTGGACAGAGTGAAAAACGGGTTCATTACTTAAAAAGAGCATATCTTTTCAGTTTATTAAAGCTAATGATTTTTAAATCATTAAAAGATTTCTTTACATACCAAAATATATTTGATCAACTTTTCTGAAATAGGAGAAAAAGAGGTTTTTATGGAATACCCGCCCCCCCCCCCCTCCCCTTCATAGTCCGTGTTACAAAATATGGCTAAGTACCAACTTACAAACAACTTCCCCAAATCCCTACGGTGAAGCCATTGAAAACCAATTGCTTACTCGACTACATGATATAGATGTGTAAAGGTACTAACTTACAAACAACTGCCCCAAATCCTGGCGTCAGCGATATAACGAAACCAATTACCCATGTCTGTGTGGAAAACTGTTCACGAATATCAGGAAGAAGAACTCCAAGACTTTTCACTATTCCAGTTTCAATGAACATCAATACAGACGATCCGAAGAGTACGATCCAAGACCTACAAGTGTCTTTTTGAGACATATTAGCTCATATTGGGTGGTTATATCATCATTTTCCACAATATCTAAACAAAAGTTATGTTGGTATTGTACCTGTTGTATGCATGACCTAGCCGGTGCGGTGAGTATAATAGATTCCTACAATGTGATAAATTAGTGGATTATATGCAGTAGTTTAAACCCAATTGTAAAACTGCTTTGTATTGCTTTTTTTTTAAAATTAATATCTTCTTATCGGCTGATATGACAGTTATGTTACAAATTTCCTTTAGTGTTGAAAGTGGGACTTTTTTCGCCAAGGCTCCGCTCCAGCCTGGTTGATATTACGTGCAGTCCAATCAGCCCTTTGAACCGAAATAGGCTACTTTGAAACGAAATAGGCAAATGCATTTGCTTTGTGCTCACCTCATTAAAATGATTTGGCTATGGCAAAATTCATAAAACTGTATTCAGCAGTGAACTCTTTGACTTTACCCAGAGAATGGATGGAATAGTAACCTCATTCACCATGACAATTATTCATAAAGCTTTTTGGTAGCCTATGGTTAAGTTATTTTTTGACCTAGGGATGATGTTTCAAAAGAAAGATGAAAGTTTAAAAGAGGTCACTAAATCATCAGTAATTAATGTTTTTAGCAAGGCGAATGTGGTAAATCTGTTGAAAACGACCTACCTTAGCAACCAAAATGTAGGTTTTAAAAGTCAAAACCTCAAGTCTTCCTTACAATATTTTTTATACAGTTTATGTCATTAAATGAAAGAACACACTTATGGTCAATTCTCGTTAAGTTGCAAATCTTGTGCAAAAAGTTACTATTTTCACCTATTGTGTCATACGGTTGTTACTTCAATGAACTATGGCTTTGATATGTAGTAAAATGGACCTCAGGCGAAATATCGAAACCTATCAATAACCATATCAGGGTAGAATGTCTGTTCAAGAATCAGGAAGAAGTACTCCACGACTCTTCACTTATTATTAATCCAGGCAATGTAGCCATTTTTGCCTGAACTAATTGGAACTAATTCTAACATAATTATTTTCATTACTGTTAATTTATTTGAGGTGTCCAGGACAATAATATGTGATTTCAATAACGAAATACATTCTTATTTATGTTAGTTTTAACTGATCAATCATATTATATTCCCATTTAATTTCGAGTCAACAAATGGGATAAAACAAAGAATATAGCTATTTCATTCCGGCTTATTGAGCTTCACGCAGCTGAGACTTTAAATAAGACATTAAGACAAATAACGATATGCACACAGTTTATACGTCACATGACATGATGCATGAGATGTGTCAGCGGTCAGCCATCACTCGATCTGTGAAGTCGGATTTATTATAAACCCTCAAATTTTACTGTAATTAAAGCACTTCAGGCTTAGTCTTTTACATGGTATTTTAGTACACCAATGGGCATTACAATCATGCAAAAAGTAGAAATTAAAGAAACTCTGTTGAGCAAATCACATATTATGGCTTTAAAAGTCACAAATATCTGGATAAAAACTATACCAAAGTATGTCCTCGATCAATAAGTGTTCAAAGAATATAGTTTAACCTCTATCTCCTGCGTACAGTTCTTGATTTACAGTAAAAATTCGATAGTTAGCATATGTGCTTACTATCGAGCGCTTTTGAAAACATGAAATTGTACCAAAGTCCGGCGCTTTACCAACTGAGCTAATGGGGTTGAGACACACATTTGCAGGTTCAAAACCCTTTACACTTTTGTGGATGGGGCTCTTCATGTTTGCATGTTTTAAAAGCGCTCGAAAGTAAGCACATAATTATGCTAACTAATGTATTATCGAGTTGTTGCGGTATTTGTTGGCAAAGGGTCAAATGCTTCACAGGATGCAAACATATTCGCGCTCAGTCATGTTACGTCAAGGCACTGGTTTGTAGCTCATATATCTGTGTCTCATAACATCATTAATACATTGTGGGACGGTCGTCACCAAACACACGCCACCTAAAACCAGAAACGAGAGGCTGTAGGTTCCTGTCTCATCAAATAGCCAACCTGTATGGTGCAAAGACAAACACGACTCTGGTGTCAACTATGGTGCTTCTTTGTAGATAGGAGGATTTTGTACAGAATGATACGGGTCCTCCTTAATTTTGAATAATATTCTAGAGAAGGTATTAGGTAGCGAAGGTATTAGGTTGAACAAAGGTCCTCTATTACTGGTGATCCTATGAATGAGGCAGCAAAAGAGACTGTTCCCATCGTTACCTGATGAGCTCTTACAATTTAATGTCCAATGGTGTACAAAAATGAGCGGAAAACCTCCTTGATAGTTGTTACTATATTATTATATTTTTTGGCAAAGAATTAAAAAAATGATACAATTTGACCGAATTCATACATTATAGCCAAAGGTCAGGACTACAGCTTTATTTCAGCCCAGATTAGAATTATCTGCGTCGATGCTCAGTGTAAGCTATGACCCTATTCAAGTATTATACATACCACATAAAAATCCGCCTAAAACAGACGTTATACCGTACATCCCATACAACCACGCAGTAACAATTATCAATTGGTCTTCATGAAACGATTCCTTTAATATAGAATATTTAGCTGCCACCATAATTCCTCTTCCCAATCCAAAAAAACCTGAGCATGCGATCAATCCAATGTACGAGAAATGGATGCTAGCTACGACATCTAATATAAAGGAGAGTGAGATTATCAGAAGCGACATGTACAACTGCTGTTTATATGTTAAAAACTTTCCCAGTAAATGGTACGTAATGTTTCCAACAAAACTTGCAAATCCACCAAACATACCCACAATAGATGCTCTGTAGGGCGTGACTCCTATTTCGATAACGTGAGGGACGACATATATAAGCCATCCAGTCGTGTAATAGCCATTGCCAGCGAAAAGTGAAAGCATGGCGATGAAAGAAAAATTTGAATACCACTGACTATCTGACAGATTTCCGCCATTGACATCATTTGAGTTTACGCGAGATGATGCTGATGTACACGTGCTTGGTTTGTTCGGTTTAAATAACGCGCCACAAATAATGGCATTGAAACTTATCCCACTCAGCATAAGTATACTCCCACGCCATCCGTAGGAATCGAGAAAGAATTGCGTTAGTACCGGCATTACCACGATTCCTAATGACATGCCACTTGTAAACACAGTAATAGCGATGTCATAGTATCTCTCAAAGTAAAGTGAGAGTACGCCAGCAGCCACGGGCGTCGTACCGGTAGCAAACCCTGCCATGAACCAGAATGCGTGTAAGAAACGAGTAAAAAACTTAAATGAGATGATTGTAAATATTGTGTAATTTTAAAATATATCATTTGCCTACTATTTAGGTATTACGAAAAGTCATTTATAAACTATCATGATTTGAATAGAGTAGCAATTGAAATTCAACAAAGGAATACCTGTGAGCAGTAATGTTATCACGAGAGTGTATAAATTTGTTGCAAACGCTGTAGCAAACAAGCCAATAGAACACAGGAAGGCACATACGATAATAGTCAGACGAGGTCCCAAAACTGTGGTGATTGCTCCCGATAAAACACCTTTAAGATATATAGGAACAAAATGCAAAATGCGCGAGTGAATTTATTATCATAAAATTTTCTTTTAATATTTAGCTGTGAAAAACTATCCAACTATCCAGCATGAGTCATTCGATGGGGGCACCAAGTCCGATTAGGGGAGCACCGGCTGTTTTTCAGCAATTTCCGATGAGATTAGTTAAAAACATTCCTAATAGGGGCACGTGCCCCATATGCTACAGGATGCTGCAGCAATATAACGCAACTTGACCCATTAATGCACCAGCAGTAGTTTCAATACCAAACACCTTAGGGTGCGCAGTCCGAAAAAGGTTGCCAGGCTTGAAAATATGTTTTAATCAACGGCGAACCAATTGAAATTGTCTTGCTTACAAAAGTATCATTTGAGTATTCTAGTAGGTCAGGTGAATTATCTAATTTATAAACATATCAAATAAGGTACCAACTTACAAACAACTGCCCCAAATCCTGGCGTCAGCGATATAACGAAACCAATTACCCATGTCTGTGTGGAAAACTGTTCACGAATATCAGGCAGAAGAACTCCGAGGCTTTTCACTATTCCAGTTTCAATGAACATCAATACGGACGATCCGAAGAGTACGATCCAAGACCTACAAGTGTCTTTTTGAGACATAGCTCATATCACCATTTTATTCAACATCTAAACAAATGTTACTTCGGTATTTGGGTACCTGTTGTATGCATAACCTAGCCGGCGCTTTGAGCATAAAGAGATTCCTACAATGCGATAAATTATGGGATTATATGCAGTAGTTTAAACCCAACTGTAAAACTGTTTGTATTGTGTTTTATTAAAAATTAATATATTCTTTTCGGCTGATATGACAGTTATGTTACAAATTTCCATTAGTGTTGAAAGGGGGGCTTTTTTGGCATTGTGTTCTATATTCTCCTTATTTTGAAGGAATTTCAATCTCTTTTTGTAGCCAATTATTACGCTATGCAGCAATACCATGCGATGATCGCAAATATTGGCAAAGGGGTTTCTCAAACTTGAACAACCGTGCTATAATTATGTGAGACCTATTTAAACCGGTGATACTTTTTTTAATAATGTTTTATTCAAATCATCGTTTCATGTGAAATTCAAATTCAACAGTAGGGAACAATATACAATGTTGTAAGACCCATTATTAATTTGTGTCGCTACACCAGGTGATTTTTTTACAAAATGCTGGAGTAAAAATAGCCCATGAGGAGTGACACAAGTCAAGAACTTATATAGGCACTATAAAAGCCAACCACATGGGCCAATCAGTGGTTCACAACAGCGTAGGAACAACAAGAGTAAAGGGGTACAGTAAGTTAAGCATCAGACACATGAAATAAGACGCCCATGCACTCTGCTCTTGAAGGAAGGAACAGTTACGTCTCCGACTACTCCATCAGGTACGCTATTCAAAACGTGAACCGTAGTGTGGATGAAGGTCCTGCCAGTAGATATGGTTCTAGAAACTGGTACTGTGAGAGCGTAGCAAGGCATGGACAAGCTGGAGCGGGTAGCTCTTCTGACTACAAATGGCTTTGGTAGCAGTGCCTTCAGATCAGATGGGCACAAGCTGGTACGGTGTGCATTTTGTAGAGGACTGCTGCTGCAGCAACTTGATGTCTTTGATGGAGAGATGTGATGTTCAGCTCTGTAAGAGCTTCCTCTTCGCCCACACCTATGATTCGAAGGGCCTTCCTCTGGATAGAGTCTAGAAATACTAGAGTGGTGGCGCTGGCACTCATAAAAGACAGTGAGGCGTATTCCATCACACTGCGAACTTAGGCCTTGTAAACGGTTGCTCTGCCTCTCACATCAAGTTTGTTTGCAACTCTCCTCAGAGCGCCCAGCTTCTGTCCTGCACTGGAAGAGACGTTGGAGATGTGATTTGTCCAGGTCAGCTGCTGTCGACTGTGACTCCCAGGATCTTCAGCTCTTCCTTCTCAGCCAGATTGGTGGTACCAAACAGAAGATCTAGCTTTGGTTGAATTCCTCTTTCTTGATATTGTTTAGCCTGTTTAGGCTAACAGTAACGGCTTCAGGGTTGTCTCTATATAGATGTAATCTCGCCAAACAAGGTGAAATCATCTACGTAGAGGTAGAGTTGGTTTTCGCACTCATCACCAAGGTCATCAATGAAGGCAGAGGACAAAAGTGGGCCCAGTATTGACCCAAAGGGACTGATGCATTGATGGAGGAAGTACTTGATGACTAGCCAGATAGGACACATTAACAGTGCACTAAAGACATGAATGTCCGGTTATCGGCAAACTTGTCCTTTGACAAATCTACAAAAGCAAAAGAAGCTAAATCCAAGAACAATAACAAGACTAATAAAAACGTCGAGATAAAGAGATAAGTAGTTCTGCCCTCAGCCGAAATTTGAGGTACGTCTTAATTTTGTGATAAGATGATAAGTTTTAACAACTACATAATTATGACGTCTACCAACACAGATGAGATTCCATGCTACCAGTTGATGCTATTATGATTTTCAAAACCCGGTGTGGCTCTTTATTGGTTCTTTATTAAGGTTTGTAGTGTGCCACACGGACTAGGGCATTCAGACTTTCTCTTTGCTTATATATGTTACGTCTTATTATAATTAAAGACAGACATAAAAAGAATTTATCGCGTCTGATGTCACTTTCAATTACGATCCTTGATTGGTTTACACAGGTTAATAGCGCGTAAAAGGAAGACAGATCTATCTGGTGCTGGTCGGAGAAAAGGAAAAGCAGCAAATGGCGAAAAATTACGTACTTTTAAAAGCCAAAAAGCAGCTTTTAAAGGCATTGTTGACGGCATGGTGCCTTCGCGAAAGAATGTTTCCTACTATAAAGACCTAACTTTTGAGATGGTTTGCATGTTTGAAGGTGCAAAATTAATAATAAGGCGCCCGGTTACAGTATACCTACATTCCACAAGCAGGTACTTGATAAGTCTGATGTCCAGTAGTCTGATGTCCAGTATGGAGCGATAAGGCACCTCATTTCAAACACTTCTTACTTTTGAACATTATATTTTAAGTGTCCAGGACTCCTCTATACATGCCATACATTGCAATTGGTTGGCTAGAAACTTATTATAGAACCCAATCTTGACGGATCATGAGAAGTTGTGGTTCGACCGAACTGTACTCTTCAGTCAAGCAATTAAATGCCCGTGCTGCCATTCTTTGGTTCGTCCCAAGTTCAACAACTTGGTGATTGAACTAAGTGCATGACGTTAATCGCACAGGGCGTCTACACACGTGACGTGTACAAGAGTGGTTTGTCGGTACGCTTACAGCGCAATCGCGTAAAAGCATTGACGTCACTACGTATACCGAATTTGAGGTGAAACAAAGAATAGCTTTGACCACCACCTATTAACATCCATCTTCCTCCACTGATAGATGGACATTGCTTTCAAGCATTGCGCTCTCCCAGTTGGTGTCGTGGAGTGTTATATTCCTTGTGTCGTATGTCAGTATCTTGTATTTTCTGGTTGTGTTGATCTTCCCACTTGCATGTCTTGTCCAAATGCAACATCACGAAGGGTGATATCATCTTCTTACCTGATGTTGTTCATATGGACGTTGCCCATTCTTACCATGTGCACGCAGTTAAAACTGTTATACTCTATTGATGATTGATGAACTCCAGAAACAGGTTAAACCAGAGGCCTTCAATTATTTGTTTTAAGGAACTAAAATTTGGAACTCATTTTACATCTAACAGATGGCGGTTTAGCAACAACACGCCAAAAAACTGGTCTCCAACCAACTATTAACATTTAAATCAGATATAATCGTATTTATTCTTCAATCTGTATTTAAAGATCCAAATTCTTGCTATTAAAAATTGCCATTTTGACAACGTCAACGAGGACTACAAAACCCAAAAAACCATCGACGCGGCAAGAGAACATCATCATCTGTTACTAGTATACCAACGATGTCAATGATTGTTACACCAAAACACATACTGTACACCAAACACATACTGTACCGTTGCTATTCTCCCCACCTGCCGGCGAGTCGAATACAGTAGCTTACAGTAGTATATATCGTTCGACAAATTATGTGAAATCAACGTTAGACGGCCTCATGAACAAAATGACGGAACTAGAAACAAATTTCTCAGGAAACAGCTGGAGCATCCTAAAGACAAACGCGATCCTAATAACACCACGGACGTAGTATATAGGCCTATAATCCCATGCAGGAACTGCGATTTGTCCTATATACATAGACGAAACAGGTAGATCGTTTGGCACGCGACTTGAAGAGCACCCAATAGCACAGATGTGAGACAGAGAAAATTAGCAAAATAGTAACCACCAGGGCAGGCAGAAAGCAGAAAGGAATCGCTAACAACCCCGCACAAGTCGGCCATCACTAACCATGTTATTGACAAGAACCACGTCATTAGATTGTCATGAGGTTATCGGCACGGATCAAAATAGATACACTCTCTGGATAAAGAGGCTATAGAAATAAGAAAGAGGAGGGGCACCGCCATGAGCAGAGACGAAGGACAGTACCAACTATCTCACATATTTGATGAGTTTCTGAAACAGGGATCTAAAAAATCCCATTGAGGAAAACCAACTGGCAACTACTTCTAGCGTCGGTTGCCAATAGCAGTCACTACCCATCAAGTGTTGATAAAGAAAATAGTTGTTGTTGAAACGTACACAAGTAAGTGAACCATCTGGATCAGATACAAAGAACTTTATTAACCAGTTTACTACTAATACCGATCCTGATGAGTCTGTCCAATCTTGAAGTGAGCCATTATAATTATGCCATTAAGATGTTGCATTCATTGTATAAGCCTACGTATACTTTACTTTTACTGTCACTAATTATAATTTTTTATAAACTTTTTAAAATCATTAACTAGTATAACATCAGTATAATTTCGTGTTCATTTTGATGCGTTCATCATGATTAATAACATATTTTTATTTATCAAAAATCGAATATGGCATAGTTTAGAAGTAATACAAAATCTTGTTTTATAGTCACGCCGAAACGTTTGTGGAGAGGCGTTGAAGTTTGCCAGTTTACACAAAGTTTGATCGTCGTTCGCCCCGAAGTTTACCTCAGAAATGAAATGATCCGACTACCATCGGGGGGGTGTCTTGGAAAATATTTGTACGGGGGTGCTAAAAGTAGACTTCAGAATGTTGACCAAGGCCATCTCTATACCTGCGTAGTGCAAAAAAACACCCGATCACTATACCTCGCTTGTATCAGTTAACCAACCGATCTCTATACCATTTTTAATGGAATGGTGTCCCATTATTATACCTGTTATTAAAGTTAGACTACTCCGTAGTCCACTTGCCCATTGTCATGATTGTGCATACTCTGGATATTGCATTTAAGCTTAAAACTCCGATTTAATTAATTTGTGTGCACAATTGATAGATTTGCACAACAAGTGCGTAGTCAGCTTTTTTGGTGTGGCGGGGCAAAATAAAATTTTGGGGCACAGACGAAATAATTACAGTTGCATCATACAATACATAGAGACTGTATGTTTTTTCGAGCTTCAAAAAAGGCTCTAATAGGACGATGTGCACGCGTAGCGCGCAAAAATTTGGTATTTTACACTATTGTCGCTCATTATCAGGATTGAAATGGCTTATCTTTACAATGTGCGCGTGTAGCGCGCAAAATTTTGTATTTTACATTATTGTGATAATAGGCGACGGGTCATCAATATACCCAAAAACTTACAACATGCCATCTCAATACCATCACAAAAATAAGGGGTCATTAATATACCCGAAACAACTCCAAAACCACCCCATTGGTATACCAAAAACGATGGAAATGTACCTCAAAACCTTTGAGCATCCCCGTACAAACTTCTTGCCATTTAAGAGTCATACGCCGTCCGAAAAATGTTGCCAGGCTTGACAATTTTGTTTAATCAGATTGAAATTGTCTTGCTTACCAAAGTATTATTTGAGTGAACTATCAAATTTAAAAACATATTGAATAAGGTATATATAAGTCAACAACTTACACACAACTGCCCCAAATCCTGGCGTCAGCGATATAACGAAACCAATTACCCATGTCTGTGTGGAAAACTGTTCACGAATAGCAGGAAGAAGAACTCCAAGGCTTTTCACTATTCCAGTTTCAATGAACATCAATACGGACGATCCGAAGAGTACGATCCAAGACCTACAAGTGTCTTTTTGAGACATATTAGCTCATATTGGGTGGTTATATCATCATTTTCTCAATATCTAAACAAACGGTCAAACGTTATGTTGGTATTATATACCTGTCGTATGCATGACCTAGCCGGTCCGGTGAGCACAAAGAGATTCCTACAATGCGATAAATTTGGGGATTATTAGTTAAAACCCAACTGTAAAACTGTACTGGATGATATGACAGTTATATTACAATAGTGTTGAAAGTGGGGCTTTTTTGACATTATGGTCTATATGTGACGTGTCATGTTAGGGCAGGATCGCAAATGGAGAAATAGCCAAAAATCTGGGTGATTTTTTCACAATTTGGGTTGGTTACGAATTTGTGATGTTATTAATGTTAAAAATATTGTCTGAAAGTTTCAGACCGAAAAACTGGCATCTTGTATTTTTGAGACATTTTCAAGGTAATTCCTACTCTCAACATTGTCAATAATATTTTCAAAGGCCGATATCTCAATTTCCAATTTTATAATACCATAACTTACGAACTCAATATCTTCGCTTAGGAATGTCCGATTTCATTGGGGAAAACGGCGTTGTGGAGCAAAATATCTCTATATTTAAGATATGTAAAAACATCACAATTGACCTGCCCAAAAGTGTCTCCTTTTGACATGACACGTCACATATTCTCCTTATTTTGGAGGAATTTCAATCTCTTTTTGTAAAGGCAATTATTACGTTATGCAGTAATACCATGCGATGATCGTAGGAGTTTCTCAAACTTGATCAATCGTGCTATAATTATACCGGTGATCATTTGGTGATACTTTTATTTCAAATCATCGTTTCATGTGAATTTCAAATTCAACGGTAGGGATTATTACAGGGAACAATGTACAATGTTGTAAGGCCCATTATTAATTTGTGTCGCAACACCAGGTGATACTTTATAAATTAATTTGGTCACAACTTTGACCTACATCTGGAGACTGGCAACCCAAGTTCGGGATCAGTGATCCTTTAGACAAAACTCTTGGTAACTTGTATAATACGTGACGAAACTGTGTTTGAATTGTACTTATTTTGTACCAGTAAATCCATGGCGCGGCAATGAGGCCCAATAAGGTAACCGGTATCCCCGATCGTCTATAACAGGAACAACAAGATCAGCTCAACACCCCTCCCTCACCTTGTGGTGGTTCCGTTATGTGGACGATACCCATACAACGTTAACGAAACAATACGCAGAGGAGTTTACGAATAACCTAAATTCAATCGATCCTGACATCAAGTTTACGATGTTAAGGAGAGGAAAATTGGTCACTGAAAACTACAGGAAACCGAAACACATCGATTAGTATTCAAATCTTGAATTGAATCATCATATCCAGCATAAATTAGGTGGAATCCAGACCTACACAGACAGCATCATAATCTGAACAGGGCATAGAGGAGGCGAAATCGCACATTATAAGTGCACTAAAGACATGAAAGTGAGGTTATCGGCAAACTTGTTCTTTGACTAATCTACGAAAGCAAAATAAGCTAAATCCAAGGACCGTGACAAGAATAATAAAAACGATGAGACAAATTTGAGCGTCTTATATAAATAATAAATAAATAAATTTTGGATTTATAAAGCGCCTTTCTCCAGATCTTAGAGGACTCAAAGCGCTGTAATTTCGCTGCGATGGTGAATCATCACAATCAGATCGCATCAACTAGGTTTCTGCCGAACGGCGCACACCTATCCGCATTTAGATTGTAACATTCACCAATTATCTGTGCAGCTCCCCAAATTCCATTGGGTGAAGGAAGTTTTTGATAACCAAACAACTAATCACCGATTTTTGCGATACAGGAGGAAACCGGAGATCCCGGAGAAAACCTGCGAGAGCGAGCATGGAATCGGGATAAACCAAGTGCACATGAGTCCTTGGGCCGCGCCGGGGCTTGAACCCGGGACCTCAGTGGTGCAAAGTGAGGGAACAACCGCTGCGCTAACTCGCCCTCCCGTTCAAGTTGATTTTGTAACAGATCATAAGTTTTAACAACTAATTATGAAGTCTACCAACACAGATGACCTTGCATCCCACACATTGTACCAGGTGATGTTATATTGTGATTTTCAAAGCCCGGTGTGGTTCTTTATTAAAAATATTGTAGATGTGCCACAGTCCCACACGGACTAGGGCATTCTGACTTTCTGTAGGCTTATTATATGTTACGTCTCATTATAAGTTTGTACCTTTGGCTCTCAAAACACACAACAATTAGTATCAGACTACCTTTAATTACGTAATCTCATTTGCATAAAGTCATTGTTATAATGTACACTGACAATTGTCAACATTGGCGGGAAATTTGAATTGTAGTTGAGGAACGTGCAATAAAAAAAGAAGCAGAAGCCAGGACCAAAGCAGTTTACAAGCCTTATTTTTGGTATAAGGTATTAGTAATCTAAGTATACTCAATTGATAATTGTGAAAGAAGAAATGTATCCGTCAACAGATGAGGGGAAAGGGACGGTCTTTGAACTTCACCAAAATAGGCTTTAACGACAAACAAAAATGGTGTGAAAATCGCGCGATAAGTGCCCACACGGTAGAAGAAAAAATCCAAATTATCTCCAAAATAAAACAAAAACAAATATGATTATTGGTATGGTATGAGAGATCATAGTCAGGACAATATAATTTGTTGCAAAAGCAATAGAAATATGCGCATGCGTTGATGGTAGGCAATGCATGATTAAAAGTACCAAAAATGAAATGAAAAATGAAAAGTAAAATTTCATCAAAAAGCGCTAAAATATGACAAATACAAGGTTTGCGGAACAGTAGCTGTGTGAGTGAATTGCTATACCAAGTCTTATGCTAAAATTAGACATACCTTTTGAAATTCAGATTTCTTATTCAATCCAGAGCCTCTCTATAGTATGCTACTTTCTTTACAAAAACAAGACATTTTGAAAACAAGGGTTCATTAAGAAAGAAATGTTTGTGATTTCACCACTGGGACCTCCCTTTTTAATAATCAGTAGATACCCAAATCAAACCAGGTACCATTGGTTAAATTTTGTCATCGATTAATCTTTCTATCTCTTATTATGTAAAGAAGAATGGGTGATAAAGCCTACTCAAAATTGGAGATATTCAACACGATCCATTTTCTTTAATAAAAATGGTATAGTTCTAAAAAGAGTACAGCATTATTTCTATGTTATCGGTCTACAAAGTTGCAAAACCGCGCCAGATTCCATACTTTTATTCTCGGAGATATTTGGAATTATGTAACAATACCTCAATTTGGCGCGAGATTTTCTTGACTACTTTTCACCATAAATCAGGCAATGTCCATACGCTATTGTGTTTATGCTAATGTCATGTTACGTAATCAAGTATTCAGCATCGCTAATACATATTTGTTTTGAAAGACAAAAGAACAAACTTGCGTAAGTAAAGTCGTATACAGACTCCGAGTATTAGACGTACAATATTGTATGTACAATATGTACGTTATTTAATCTATTGCCATTCTATTTCCAGTAATGTTTAAGTTCTAACGAATGTTTGATGACGAAAAATCGATAATATGTTACATACAATATCTAGCAGAAATATATTATCGATTTTACGTCATCAAACATTCGTTAGAACTTAAACATTACTGGAAATAGAATGGCAATAGATTAAATAACGTACATATTGTACATACAATATTGTACGTACAATAAAAAGTCTGTATACTGCTTAACAGTCATGCAAGTCATGCATGAGTGGAGATACACCATAGTTGCGGGAACTTATTGACCAGCCCTCGTAGTTGGATAAGAACCTTATCATATACCTGCGCCAATAGAGTATCCTTACACTTGGAAAAATAATCATAATTCCCAAACTGAACAGTATTGGAGTAAATTAGTTGTTTTTAATAGATGCACTGTTTAATTCTGTACATTATGACACCACATTGAATCCAATGTGACTTCAAGAAGTAAAGTTACAAGCATTTGATTAGACGAAGGTCCAGTTTAAAAAGTGACAAACTGGCCTATTTAAAACTCCACAGACAACAAATCTGGTTTGAGAGTGGTGAATGGCTAATTTATGCGTTTGGCTTTAACTTATAACAAAAGGAACAAAAGAAAACTGAAACAAAAGAACTGACAAATAAAATGAAAGTTATGAAAAGTACAGAGAAGTAAAAACTGAAATAAAAACTGCTTTAAATAACGCTTGATTGAAGAAACTGTGTTGTCTCTTTGTTGCGCTTGTTGGAATCTTTTTGCACCTATAGTCCAGATTGTCACTTTTAAAACTGGACCTTCATCTATTCAATTGCTTGTAACTTTACTTCTTGAGGTCACATTGGATTCAATGAGGTGCCATAATGTGCAGGATTAGATAGTGCATCTATTAAAAAAATATTTACCCGAATACACTGTTCAGTTTGGGAATTGTGATTATTTTTCCAAGTGTAAGGATAGTGTAAGTGGCGCAGTATAGATCTCAATCTTGACGGATCATCAGAAGTTGTGGTTCGCACGGACTGTACTCTACCGCTATAGCACGATTTAGGGGGAATTTAGTATGAGATTTTCAGGGCTCACTCACATTC